>NC_136391.1:13354700-13539700 GCF_965140285.1 Lepidochelys kempii | reverse complement strand
GGGATTATACTGCTTGCCTATCTCATAGGGGTGCTGTGAGGCTTAATGAGTTAATGATGTAACAGCACTTTGCAAAAAGAAAAAAAAAGCTGTATTTACATTCTAAGCATCATCATCATTATTTTAGGGTCAATGCATTTATTTTAAGTGGTTAGCAAATCATCAATTTTCAGGTGAATATGATAATCTATAATTCCTTGTTCATAAATGGCTATAATCGCTATGCTGTTTAAAGAGCTGTGCACACTAAGGCTCCTGAGCAGTTACTTTGAACAATCACTATGCCATATTTGCTCTCATAGCTTTAGACTGATATTTTTTACACCTTTGTCTTATTTTTATGTTAATCTTGTGAGTTAAAAAACTCAGACTACAATTGTCAAGGCAAGAATGACAAACCATTCACCTTTTTATCTCCCTTTTTTTGGCAAGGGGGAGGGAATATTTGTTCAGTTGGACCCCCCAGCTTTACCTAGAGAGCACTTGAGCTATAAGCAGACAGAATAAATATAACTGTGTGTGCAGTGTCTCATCCTGTTTGGAAGGTTCTACAGCAAGACGCTTCCATTCTGTCATAACTTGGCATTGTGACTCTAGCCAGAAGGCAAAGTGAATGTTTGTCTCCATGACTCCACTGGTTGGATTTGTTGCTCTGTTGCACCCTTTAGCCAGTTGGCCCAGTTTATTGGGGGATAACTTTATTATCTCCATGACCTCCCTGAGCAAATGTCAGCAGAGAGCTCAGAGATCTAAGTTTGTGCCAAATTCAGGTCTCTTAGGGTGAACTCAATATGCTGCCATGCTGCTGAGCCAAGTCTGTTAAAATATATTTCCTTAAGTGTGGGTAACTCTTCCGGGGCAGCTACACCATCCTTTCCTGGCCCCTTATTAACTCTGGTACAATATCATTTAAGTGGGAGAATAGAGAAATAGCTCAACCTGAGGATGTTTCATCCAGTTTATGTAGCAGTAAACAGGAAGTGATAAGGTGAAAAGGGGATCAGACCCACTCTCTTCCCACTGCCAACAAATAAGCCTGCAACTGGGCCAATATTTTCCAGGGGATGTATGATGTTCCCATAGAGACTGGAAGTTCAGATGTGTAAAAGAGACAAAGAAAGGGAAAGTTAGACTGTGATAACATGAGACACTTGACGATCTAATCAGTAAAAATATTTGATTTTCATTTTGTATCATGCAGTTGCCACAAGATTCAGTCTACAAGGATTTCAAAATGGCCCTGGCATAGAACCATGCAACAGGCAAATGCATATATCTAGTAAGCCTGGTGCAGGAGGGAGGAACCATTTCCACGTAAAGGATAAGGAACTGGTTGGATGAACAGGAACAAAGTGCCATGCTGTGAGGTTATGGCTTAGGGAAGAGGAGGGTGGTGGTGTAAGGAAGCACCACAGGGACTAGTATTGGGTCTGATACTTTTCACAATGTACATATCACCGATCTTCCTTCTCTGTGTCCCCCATCGTGGCCATCTTTCTGACACTGTCTGTCTTATGCATGTGCCAAGCCTACTGTTAAGAATAATAATGATCTACGTATTCTGGAGGATGGTACCACAAATATGGCAATGGAGACTACCAAACTGGTGGACCTTTAAATGATTTACTAGTATCAATATTCATTGCTATTGGACCATACATATACAGGGTATTTTACAATAGTAAGAAATGCACATAAAACAGTCTTTGCTGCAAAGAGCTAATAATCAGTGCAATTAACAAAAGAAGTGGGAATTGCTTTTGGATGTTAGCTCAGGCAGGATTTGCAGAACAGTTACTAATTAATTTTTGTATTACTATAGCCCTGGGTGACCCCAAACTAGTTTGAGCCCTCACTGTGCTAGGCAGTGTATACATATGTATTAAGAGACAATCTTTGTTTCAAAGAACTTACAATCTAAATAGACAGGGCACACAATGAGTGGGAGAAGGAAGTATGATTCCCACCATATTTACAGATGGGAAGCTGAGGAAAGGAAGAGTTCTCTGACTCCTGATCTGATTGCCTTCACTACCGAGATCTTTCTCTCTTGTCCTGTATTCTCTAGGACAAACCCATCTCTGACAATTCTTAAACTTCAAAACTCAATGATTCAAATTTTCCAAGTTGAAACTCATGTGCGAGTGACCTGCCAACACCTAATCATATTGAGGCAGGTCACTCGCACATGAGTTTCAACTTGGAAAAGTTTGAAATCATTGAGTTTTGAAGTTTAAAATTGTCAGAGGAAATGGGTTTGTCCTAGAGAATACAGGACAAGAGAGAAAGATCTCGGAGTGATGGCAAAGAGTCAGAGAACCTTTAGAGCCATGTTTGACTGCAAACCCAAAATGTCATCACAGTATCTTGATATAACAAGACTTTGTTACCTGTCCCAAAGTGTTTTTTATGACAGAAATTGCCACTTACTTAGCTGGGGAAAGGGCATGGAACTCCAGCTGTTCCTAAAGGTACATCTGCACTGCAATTAAAAATCCATGGCACCAAGTCTCAGAGTGGTGCTCGGGCAACGGGGCTAAAAATTGCAGTGTAGATGTTTGGGCCTGCCATCAAGGGGTCTCAGGGACTGGGCCACAGCCTGAGACTAAACGTCTACCCTGCAATTTTTAATCCTGAGCCCCATGAACCCAAATCAGCTGACCTGGGCCAGGTGCTGCCATGCCACTGGTCTCTTATTGCGGTGTAGACATACCCATGGAGACCAGGATCATATTGATCAGCTCCAGTCAACTGATGGCATTATCACCACATTAACAGCATGGGCAGCAAACAGGGCTGGCCTTAGGTGTAGGCGATCAGTATGGCCAACATTTGAGAATGCCAAATCCCCCCCACCCTTTTTTTTGTTTTACTTGACAGCTTCCCCCCCCACCCCCTACATCTTTTGGGGAGTGAGGGTACACTGAAAACATTTTCTGCCTTGGTTGGCAAAACACCTGGGGCTGGCCCTGACAGCAAAGGTACATAGGTCCAGCGGGACTATTCTGTGCATAAAGCTAAATGTGACTAAGTGTTTGCAGAATCAGGGCTCATGACTTAGGGCAGCAGAAGAGTGTTCTAGTCCATTTATGGGTCTCCCTCACAGGAAGACAAAAGAAGGACTTGAAAATTACTCTTCCTAGCTTGATCTATATACTGATTGATTCAACAGTCAGTTGTAAATTCTACTTACATCCCCATAGAAGCACTATAAGATTTATTTTGGCAAATTGGTGCAGTTTACATTTGAATTAGTTTTGTCTGGAGGTGTTAGAGTGACAGAAATGGGAGTCTGGACTCCTGAGTTTTATTCCCGCTTGCTACTAACTAGGACTGAGCCCACACTGAGGATTTTCAGAAATTCTCCCGCTGTACATCTAGTGCTTGTACAGCTTCACTAACTCTGGTGGAAGTGCGAATGTGGATGTTTTATTTATTTATTTTTTTATGACCACCAGTGGTGATTTCTCACCTGCATAAAGTTGCCCAAGTGGACTGGGGCCCAGGATAGAAATTTGCTGAAAAGGCAACATGCAGACATCCGCACGTTTCCAACACATCTAGCAGGAATATAGCCCTTAGGATTTCCAGTAGAAACAAAGCAATTCAATACTCTAGTTATTTGAGACACGCAGCCATAAATAAACAGCAACAAAGCAGAGAGTGACAAAAACACATGGAGAAAATCTCAGTTTTCAAACAAAATTGCCAACTTTTTGTATTTCCACTTTGTGGAATGAAGTCTAGAATTTTGACAACATGTCTGATGCCTTCTGTAAAATCCCATTTTATTCAGTGATGACAGTTTGACTTTTTCCAGCTGCTTAGAAGCACTAGACAGTCAAGTATCTCAGTAGGGCATGGGTTGGCATGCTGGGATATGTGTAAGCTTTAACTTTCCTCCCACTCATTGGCTTACCATGGTATTCAATGAACAGGGGTGGTGGGGAAGCTTTTTGCAGGTTTCATGCCAGCTTGTGCCATCTGTGTTCTTATCCCTGTCTTGTAAAAGTAAAATCTTCACTGTGACACTCTGTCCAGATGCTGCCAGCTAACATAGTCATTCTCAGCAGCTCGTGGGACTTTTATTTAAAAAGTGCTGTGCTGCCCTCTGAACTGTTTGTGGTGCTGCACGCTTCCGGGGGGAAAATATCAAATAAAACATAGTAGAAAAATAAAACCAAAAAACCAAAATGCTCATGAGCCTAAAGAAAGTTACATCAATGTAAAGAGAGGGAGCATATGTGAGGACAAACATGGAAATATATATAAAAATGGCAACAGCAACATCCTTTAAAAACTGAGGAAGGATGGGAGAAAAGCATTAAGGGAGCAAGTTTGTAACATGGCAGCCAACACGGTGAAGGCTCTGTCACTGCAGACACAAGGCCCTGAAAAATGCCAGAGGGAAAGACACCCATCTGTATGACAGTGCCTATCTCAAACAGGGCCTAATCCAAAACCCAAAGAAATTGAGCTGATCTCTAAAGCATGCTGCATTGCATGACGTATGCTGCACCTCACAGAGCGGACTGCAGACTGAGGTGGTGTTTTGTAGGACAGAACAGCTGTTAGCTGACAGGGTCAGGTCATTTGGTACTCATTTAGAACCCTCTTTCTTCCTGCATTGTATTCAAGCTCTCACCTACTAGGTGTATCTAATCTATTTATCATAGGTACTTAGAGGGCCCCCTCATTACCACAGCACACGGGCCTCCCACAGACTTTAATGCACTCCTGTGAGGTAGGGAAGGGCTGCTATTCCCATTTTACAGTTGGAGAACTGAGGCATGGGGTGATATGGCGCAGGCCGCACAGGTCTCCCAAGTTCCAGACCATCACCCTAACCACTAGACCATTTTTCCTCCCTTGTGCCCCATGACATGCTGCTCTAATTCCTTGTTGTTGCGTCTTGTTCTCACTATGCTCTCCCTAATCCTTTGGCTTCACTACTCCCATCGTTTCCTTCTGCTTCTTTGTTTCACACCTTATGTCATGCTTTCCTTGGACTCTTTACCAGCTTGTTCTCTCTTCTCAGTTTTTCTTAGCTTGTAAGTTCTTTGGGGGCAGAGAACATGCTTTAGTCTGTAGTACAGTATGTAAATGCATGGCACTGTCTATTTTTTTAGTAATAATACAGAGTTAGAATAAATTAGTCTGATTATCAAAACCTCAGAAGCTAAGGGCTGTGCACCTACAATTAATGGTATGGACCTACTTTGCCTGTGCAGTTACTGCAATTACACATGAAAACACCCATTCTGCAGCTTGACATGGTCAGCAGGACATTTAACGTGACATCTGCTTACACAGATACCCAGTATGCTCATGCTACTTCATGCCCAACTTAAGATGTGCAATTGCACATTGTCTGAGGCTCCAGAGATGTTAAAATTGGGACCTAAATTAATAGCTGTTGGTTTATTTTTAAACTTCAGAATTGTGTTAGCAGATCATTTGGGGGTGAGGTACCAAAATTATCATACCTATTTTTAAATAGTTTTTACAAGTCTCAACCCAACCTCTATTTTTTGCATCTGCAAGTTGGTAATTGGATGTATAAATGGTAACACTATATTAATTATTTATAGTAGCTATGAAATTGGTGGAGCAATTATTGCACCTGCAGAAATAGAGCCTGCTTTTTAAATTCAGGCCCATTATATTTGCTCTTATTTTTTTTCTTCCTGTGTTTTGTTTAAAAATGAACTAGTTTTATGCAACAGAATGAACGAAAAACATGACATTTAGATTAAAGAGACAGATCCAATCACAATGTCAATGACTTATTTACAAATGTTTTCTCAGCCATGTTGCTTTTCTTTAATTTGTGCAGGATATCCTTTTTCCTTCAAAGTCTCCAGAAATTACAACACATGCCGCTTTTATGGGGCCATTAGTTAGGAGACTGACAAGGTAAATTAGTTAAATAAATGCTGCTCAGCTCATAGGGTACTTGTTATTTAAGGTGCTTAGTTTGCATGCAAATGTTCTATTTTAACAGACAATCACAGCTTTGAAAGCATTTGTTATATAAATCTCTGTCTATTAACATAATGAGTAATCTGTTCTAAAATCTTTTGGATGCTTTGCACAGTGCAAGATGATATTTGGTTTTAGAAGGAAAAATACATCATTGTTTTTTAATTTGAATTACAGCCCTGCTTCAAGAAATAACATGGATTTTTTTTTTTTGTTAAAGAATATCCCCAAACCCTTGATTTGAAAATATTGATTCTGGTGATAATTATCACAGATTTAGCTCCTTTGGCTTTAGATGAATCATTAAACATGTCCCTTAACTCATAAATCCATCTGCTAATGAAAATCTGCAAGAGTGAACTTTGGGGCTGTGTGTGTTTTTAAATGTGGTTGCAGCACCGTTATAACTCCCAGAATCCCGAGGGCTCTAAAGATGATTAATGATAACAAAGCTGTCCCCATTGTGTTAGCAAATAGGAAGGAAGCAAGAATCCTCTAAAAAGAGAATGCATAAAATTTGTGAGTGTTGAAGTTCATTAGGAGGAAAGTTTTAATCCTTAAAAACAGTAGTCAATGTTTTGATGTAGGTGCTAAGAGGGCGAAATTATTTTTCATCATCTTCATAAAAATCAGACCTACAGCTGCATTAACATTCACAGACAAAGTTCAGTAATGTCTTGGAGGAAGTCACTGTACTGAGGCTTTTCAAATCATTTGGACTGCTTGGACTCCTGTAATAATATATAATGGACAGCAAGGGAAACTCCACCCCCTTCCCCATCCATGTCAGTTTAGCTTTCAAAATGTGTTCAAGATTTGTGCTAATGGTTTTCCCCATGGGCAGCATTACCAACCTGATTATACAGGTTTTAAGAGACTCTCTTAGGAAGATTTTTTTTCATCATAAGTTTTGACGTTGACCTGCTAAACTGTGTAATTTAATATTTTCCCCCTAACAAAGCAAAGGAAAATTGAATATTTCCTGACAAGAGGGATTATGACAACACTTTTCCGTATAAGAAGCCTATCATCTCCAGGAGCCAGTTCATGCCCCTGAGATCTGTGCATTTACACAAGAATCTCAGTTTCTGCACACAGAAAATGGCTTTGAGTGCTTCTCTCTTGACCCTGCTCCTGTCATCAGCTTTCTACATGTACCTTGTGGAGGAGTTTCCAGGAGATTCAGGGTTTGTAGGGACAAGAGGGTGGTGTTGGGGTGGGCTCTGAGTGAAGAGACACACTCAGGCCCTGAAGAAGTTACAATGAAAAATTAATACAGTCCCAGGCTGTGTTACCTTTTCCAAGAACCCAGCATCCCAATGGAAACCATGGCTAGAAGGGAGTCCAACCTGCTGTGGGAGTTCAAGGCCTCTGCATAGATGACCCTGAACTACTGTGGATTCAGAAGGAGCTGCCAGATTTGGGGGCAGCATTTCCATAGAAGTGGAGCACAAATGCTGCTCCCCATGCTAGAGGGGAATTTTCATGATGAGATCTTTGAGGAGATTTCCACACAAAAAGCCCACTCCTGAGGTTATTCATTCAGGAAGGGAGAGAATCTGGCCCCAGATGTTTAGATAGCTGTATAAAACTGCCCCCCTTCCACCAGAAAGAACATGCTTCAGTGGAACCTTATCATTAGAGTTGGCTAAAAAATGTCACCAAAAGTGTGTACTCTTCAGCTGAACATTTTTGAAAGTAGACATATTTCAGGCAGTTCTATAGAGGTTGAAAAATGGGATGAATATTTTTGAAAGAAAAAAAAAAGGCAATCTTCAATTTCAGGTTTTTTCATCCATCTCTCCTAATATTTTATGCTGTTAAATAGCCCAGTCTTCATTCCTGTCTTATATATCCAAATAAAATTCATATTTTCAGGACACCCAAAATCATACTTCCCAAGAGGCCTTTTAATATTCTCTACTAGCTTTGTTGTGAAATTTGTTAGAATAGGCTTGCGTAGTACTCACAATGAATTTATTCTACATTCTTTGATTCATTGCATGTACTATTATCTGTTTGTCCTACTGGCACAGAGTTAGAAGGAAATTAGCAAACTAGCTGATACCCAGGGAAAAATTGCTGGAATTGCGCAATCAGATATTTTCCTTCTTATCTTCTCCTTTCACATTCATCTCTCTAACTTCTCTTCTTTTCATCCATTTCTCCCCTCCACTTTGCACTTTTATAGTCTCTATAATTAGAGGAGATCCAAGCACTATCAAATGCACTGGAATTCAGTTGGGTGAGGGAAACACACAGATATTCAGAGAATAAACTAGGTTAGTCTACATATAAATCGATGGAGTCAAGTATTTGGAGGATAAATGTATATTGTATGGAGCTAGTGTAGCATACAGTTATTTTCTAAATATGGTATAATAATAAATACTTTCCATTTCTGTAGTGCCTGCTATTAGGATCTCAAAGCACTTCACAATCGTAAAATTAGTCTCTGAACATTCCTGTGAAGTAGGATTCAAGCAGGGATAAGCTCAGCGGATGAAAATCATGTCGTTTTTTGGTCTACTCTGGAGGGTTTGCCAATTACACCAGTTGCTACGTATGGCTGAATCCCAGTTATAGCCAAGTATTTCATTTTACAGTGCTCTCAGCCTCAAATTCCAGGGGTGACATCCTTACCATTTACACTGGGCAAAAGGGCCAGAATGGCATAAAGGGGCCTAAAGGTCCCATTTCTGGCCAGGGGAGAATTCCCTGGCACAGGTACTGTGGAAGACAGCCATAAGGTCCAGCACAGACTCTCACTTCAAATGTTGAATACCTTTGGTAAGCAAATGCGGGTGATTTTGGTAGGCCACTGAACAATTCCTTAGAGTTCTCTAATCAGTTCATACAGTGTTTCTTTCCCCTTCTAATTGCACAGAGAATACTCTATTGTTTTCATTTAAATTATACAAATTTTTAAACTAAAAAAACTAAAACCCAAACCATTTAAACTTCACATAGCTATATACAGAGTTATAATTAAAATATCCATAAACTACTACTGAACTTACATTTTTCTTAACCAAAAGTGCTCTGATGCTCTACCACTGAAACTGAAATGTATATATTAGACCTGGGCATCCACAGATTTTACGGTAACCATTACTCTATGAAAACAACCCAACCCCTTCTTCCAAAAACAAAACAAAACAACCCACAAAAATCCTCCACATAAATAAATATTCCACTTCCATAATTTATAAATTACTTTGGTTTAAAAAGTTAAACCTGCCAAGTAGTTTGACTGCAACTGGTTGACTTTTTTTTGTAAGACTATTGAAACAGCTGAGATTGGTTATGTGTAGGGTTAATGTTTGGATAAGAAACCTCCAAGGAAAACTGAAGTGCTGAATTAAAACCACTCGATGGTAATTGGTGGGAGTACTTTTCCCCCTGAGTCAGTGGTGAATCAATGCTAGAGCCTAGCGGTAGGGGGCACTATAGGGAGAAGATGCCATCTTTTCGATGATATGTTAAATCAAGGTTGTGGCCATTTGTGCTGGCACTTTTTGCAAGAGTAGGGATATTAACTATGGTGTGCTGGCCAAAGTCTTACTGAGTAATTAGTTTTACATTCTGGCTGCTTAAAATTTTCCCTGTATTTTCATTTTCTGCCCTAAACTGGTATGTAATATTGCTGTGGCCTGTTAAATGTCTCCTGTCCTTGCCCCGGAGCTGCTGGCATTTGTGGTTGGTGAAATGATCCATGTTTATATACGTTCCTAGCGCCTGGGGAGCACTTTGGCATCTTTGGATAAATGTTGGTCATTATATTAAACCTTGAAAAGTGCCTTTCTGTACATGTACAGAAACTACTTTGCTGCAAAGGTTTAGTTAAATATTTTGTATTAAATACTGTGCATATTATTTAAGGGTTTGCCAGCAGGTGCACTATAATTCCCAAATGTTGGGATTTTATACTACAGGTCTTTTCATTCAACTGAACATTTGCCTGTGTTGTCACACCTGATGCAAGGGCTATAGAAAATTGTAAAACTTTCAGGCTTTCTGACACTTTCTTCTTACAACCTTTAGCCCTTAACATTTGCTACACTTACCAAACTACAGTTTAGGGCCAGATCTCAGTTCTGGATATAAACTCTTGCATTAGTTCATTTGAATCTAGTTTTGGCAGCTAGTTTTGGCATGGCACTATGTAACGGCTGTATGGCAGAGAACATAAAACAAGATGATGGTCTCAGTCCAGGGGTCAAGATCACTCGGGAAAAATCATTGCAATATGCACTTTCATTGGCTTACATGGCAGGGAGGACATAAGCACAGGTAAGAACTACCTTGCCCCCACCTCTTTGAAGTGTATCTCTCCAGAACAGAGTTGAGAATGAAACATAATTATGGGAAAGCTTGCATTGCCATTGTTCATGTTGTTGCTGGTCTCTGCATAGATTCACTTTCTAATGCTGCCAGTCTGCCTGCTCACAAGTGCAAGAGACTAATTTAATTAATTGTTTTTTACAAGGAGTTATGTAATGCCTTGTTATTTTGAAATAAGTATTCAAATTTGCTGAGTTTTCCAAGTTTGGAAATGTGCTGCTGAGGATATGTAATAGTTAATTTTTCAAAATGGCTTTTGGTGCAACGCATTAGCGATGCTCTCAGACTCAAGTAAATTGGAATCATGTAATAAATAAATGAATCAATCACTGAAGGACTATACATTTTCCTCCTCCCTTTCTACTCCCCCTGAATGTATTAAAACTAGAGCTGATTGAAAAGTTTCTGTGGAAATGTTTTGTCGGTGGAAAACTGCTTTTTAACAAAATGGAAAGTTTTGCAAAATAAAATGGAATTTTCATCTAAAATGTTTGGGTCTTCAGAAAAACTGGAAACTGAAATCAGTTTTTTAATGGAAAGCAGGAAAATGTAGATGGAAATGAAAACAAGTAATGTTCATCAAAAATTTTGCAGGAAAAAATATAATTTCCCCAGCAAGATCTAATTAAAACCAACCAAAAGACAAACATTCTACCTGGGGTCCTCGATCATAGATCTATGTTTGGTGGGAAATCTTACATGTGCAGAAATACCTGGGAATGATGGAATAAGATGAGAATGACAACGCAATTAGAACACAGAATTTCCAGGCAAATGGAATCTCACACCTTGAAACAAAGATGTCCAAAGACGTAGGAACCCCTGTAACTAGATTATTCCCCACATTTTAAAAATAGAAAAACAGACAGTAAGTTTTGTTACCAAAGAATGTCTGGGGCCTGGTCTACACTGGAGGTGGGGTGGGGATTGATCTAAGATTCGCAACTTCAGCTACAAGAATAGCGTAGCTGAAGTCGACGTATCTTAGATCGACTTAGAATCACTTACTTCACGTCCTCGCAGCACGGGATCGACGACCGCTGCTCCCCCGTCGACTCCGCTTCCACCTCTCACCGTGATGGAGTTCCGGAGTCGATGGCAGAGTGATCAGGGATCGATTTATCGCGTCTACACTAGATGTGATAAATCGATCCCCGATAGATCGATCACTACCCATCGATCCGGCGGGTAGTGTAGACATGGCCTAAGATACAATTAGTCTTTTTAAAATATCCATGTTATGCTTCCACAAAAGGCAGCTCTCAGGAATCTCCCATTACCTTCACCTTTACCAAATGCTTGGTACGTGGAAAGGCCCCTCTTTCCACATGTTACGTCTTGACCAATACAGTTTATTTGCTTTACTTACTCCTAAAATGAGATTGTAACCAGGGCTCTGTGAAACTGCAGCAAAATTTGAAAATTTTGACGTTTGTTTTCATTTTTTTGTGAAACTGATCCAGTTTGACCCCCAAATCTGTGAAATGTTGAGAATTTCCCTCCTTTCCAGTGGAACATGGTTTTACTTCTGAGCAAAATAAAGTATATAAATAATAAACAAACAAAACCCAAGAATAAAAACTTCTCTATAATTTTAACATTACAAATTTCAAAATTTAGTTCTGATAAAGAGCAGTTTTAATATGGAAATACTCAAAATATCAACGTGTTGGATGGATCAGTGCAATATCTGCCATTTCATAGTGCTGAGGCTGCAACATGGCCTGGAACAAAACTTAAAAAAAAATAGTGAACTTTTCTAATAAAATATTTTATCTTAGCCCTAAATTATGTGGCTGATCCTGTATTCACTGAATTCTATGGCAAAACTCTCATTGAGTTCACTAGTGGAGGGTCAATCCCTCTAACTCGAGGATGATCAGTGACAGTTCATGTAAAAACCACTACAGATATTACTCACCACAAAACCAGTAACTTGCCTGTAAATCAATACATTACCTGCTGCTTATGGGTGGAATTATCTAGAGTATCTAAGTAGCTTCGGTGCTCCAGTCAATGGGACTTTTGCTCTTAACACACTTAGGTGCTTTCTACATTTTTAGATTGAAACCAATGGTTAAAACAAAAACAAAACAGAACAACAACCCCAAACCCCAGAATGTCCTTGCCATTGTGTGTTTATGATCCTATTGTAATGGACTTCTCTTCCTCCACCAACTGGGTGGCCTAGACTATGGTTTGAGTTAGAGAGACTCGGGGAATGGGAATTTAAAATGAGGGCATGGCTTCATTGCAAAAAAACCCCAACAAAAACAAGGGGGAGGTGGTATCTTAACTCGAGTTAATTAAGTCAAGTGAAAATCCTAGGGAATATAAGGCAGTTGTAATTTTAACCTGAGCTAACGGATAGCCTCTCCCTACTGTATTTAGTTCAACCTGCTAACTTTGTTAAAAATACAACTGCTTTGTCTTCACTGGAATTTTAACCTGAGTTAGAGCACTCCCCCTTTTGTATTTTGTTTTTCTTCAGTGAGTGTTCTGGGCACTAAAAGGCCTAGCAGGAATGCTCTGGAAGAATGAGGCTTACACGCAGCAAAGTAGAGAGTTATTGGCTTTAATGAAGGTAAGTGACACACCCACAACAGGGACTCCAAGCGTTGCTGTCACGGAGGCGGGGAACCCAGCACACCGGAGCTATGCCTGGGATGGAGTCCGACGAAGGGGTGGACAACAAGCAGTAAAAAAGCACTACACATTAACATATCATGAACATATAATCAGGTACTTTCCTAAGGGGTTTTTCTCTAACTGGCAAAGGGCCATATGTGGCGGTTGAAACCGGCCAAGGGCTGGTTACATCCGGTTCTCTGTGTCCTACAATGACTGTCGGCGCGAGACAGCGGTTTTTCCCTAGCTAGGCCGTAACAGAGTCTTCCGCAGTCCCTTACAGTGAGGTCTTGCCCAAAGTGTGAAACTCCCATTAACTTCCATGAGGTCAAGATTTCACTCAAGTGTTCTTTTGATGGCTGGGACTGCCTGTCACCAGCTCTAGGGCTCTGGCTTAGTTAAAGGTTCACAGTATGTCTCACCTCATTCCTTTGGACATCCCCGATGTTACAATATTTTAGGCCCTGATTCAGAAATATACCTAAGCTTGTGCTTAACTTTTAAGCACACGAGTTGTCCCATTTAAGTCAGTGATGTCAAGGGGCATACTCACCTGCTTAAAGCTAGGCATGTACTTAAACAGCTAGATGAACTGGGGCTTTAGTGCAGTTTTTTAAAATCAACGTGAGATGCTTCTTCCCCCCCCCCCCATAAAAGTGATAGCTCCTGTTCTTCCAAGAATATAACACGTAAGAGAAGTTGAACCAAGAATTATCCTGCATTAAGAGTCCTGTTCTGCCCCCCCACCCCTGCCAACTTCACTAAGAAGCAGTTCATCAGCTAAAAAAGGACCTTTAACTAAATTAAATAAACATTCAAAGATATTAGAATGTGGCATCTTAAAAGTGGGATTTTTTTCTCCTGGAAGATCTTTTATATTTTTGTTGATTTTTATTGATTTTTTTTAAATGTTGCCATGGAGGTTTCTCACTCTTCTACTGTTGCTGTTTTCTCATAAAACTCTCCACAAGTCTCAAGGGAAACATTCTCATTAAGGTCACAATGGTAAAAGAAAGCTTTATGGCAAGGTTAGCAACCATTTCTAATTACTTTTTTTTAAAGGCTATTTCACTCTTATATAGGTCATTTAAGCTAAAATAAGACTTGGGATAATTTAAAGTACCCACTCCCTGCCTTCAAGTCATTCAGAGTGCTATCCTTCAACAAGGAAGTGACATATAAAAACATTCAAAACACAAAAGCACCTTCCCCTGAAAGAAAATTAGGCAGTATGGAAGCCTTGTCTAAACAAAAAAGCTGCACAATTTAAACTAAACCAGTACCATTACCTCGCCAATGTGGATGCAGTTATATAAATGGTATAAATGGGCTGAATTACATCTCTCTCTAGCCACAACAGTGATTGCTTACTTGCAAAAGTCATATTAGGAAAGGATGTGTGTATGTTTAGTGTAATTTAGCAGCTGGTAATGAGGAGACCAGCACAACGTGATCCTCCAGCTCTCTCCAAACCACCAGGAAGGGTTTCACAGGACAGCAGTGGCAGTAGTAAACAAAGCCACAGTGCAGGAGCCATTGCCCTCGATTCCAAAAGCACAGTCGCCTGCTTGCCTAAGACTTGGCGGTGAGATTCCTGAAAGGTGATTGGAGTCAGACAGTAAATGAGTCAGGAAGAAACTAAATGAGAAGGTAGCTATAGTGATGGCCTACACCATGATAAAGGGCTTTAGAAATCAGCACAGCCAACTTGCATGTTAAGCAATCGTTTTATAAGCAGCCAATTGAAAGAATGAAGGGTAGATGTAATAACGAAAGCACCGACTATTTCTATAGTGCTGTCTGCCTGAAGATCTCAAAACATTCATAAACATGAATTGATTACATCTCTGAACAGCCCTAGAAAGTAGGTATGAGAAGTATAATTCTCTCTATTTTACAGATGGAGAAACAGAAGCGCAGATCGATCAAGTAGCTCTCTCAAGATCACACGCCAAGCCAGCACCAGAACCAAAACTAGAACATAGAACTCCGACTCTGACAATGAGGTTATGCTGCCTCCCGTAAGATATGATTACAATGACAAGGGAGAAAATATGCTTCTGTACTCCAAAGCTGAATGTGACAGAGAGAGACACAGAGAGAGCCTTGCTCGGAGAGAACTGTAAAACTCAAGTCTTGTAGTTATGAGGTTATGCCTGGTTGTTGTGAGATAAATATGGGTGCAGCTTATGCAAATTGCAAAACTATTAACCACGACTGGTAGATGGTTTTCAATGGTGAGGTTGTGATTGAAAATGACACCTAGATACTTACCATTATTCATTACTTCTGACAAAGTCATTTCTATAAGTTGGAGATGGGACATGAACGAGATGAAAGTAGCCTCATGGCACAGTTTTGGTCTTCAAAGCAATATTCACAGGTATTTGGTAAAGCTTTGTTACCCTCAATTATATAATGGTGTACACTATACGGGTCACAAATAATTAGCACAGAGTTTTTATAAATCATAGCTACATGTGTACCTGGGGCAGAATTCTTATGCCAGCACCGTGTGCAAACGTTATTTCTCTTTTACATAAATGAAAATGACATAATTGGTAATAAGTTTAATTTAGTCCAGGTCAGCTGTATACGATAAGGCATAAAGGCTAATTTGGCATCAATATAGCCATATGATAATGTGAGAGTTTAAAGAATGAAGAACTTGATTTTCTTCTTGAAAACCCCTATATGACTATGTCTTATGCTCAAAGATATAATCCCAAGGAAAAAATGTGGCACTTTCAAAGGTTAAATAGCTATCACAGAGGGAGTGGTCCCTGGCTGCCATTTTGAATTCACTCTTCTGAGGAGCCAGAGTTTTACAGTTTTAAGTTCCTTTCTCCCACTCTTCAAAATGACATGTTTGAAATCACATGACTGGATTCACACTTCTGATGGGGCGGGGCCAGAGTTTGAGGACAAAAATGCCATTGGAATAAATAACCTCTTCTGACTTTTCTTTTTTGGTCAACCACACCTAGCATATTATAATAAAAAAAATCCCTCTAGCCTTCAATTCTTCATAGGCACAAGAGAGCAAATATTGTTGAGGATATCCCCATCACACTGGAACTGGTGCAATTCTAGTCCAAAGAGGACAGTCAGAGTCACAGAGGCTCACATCTCCCACACAGTGTAGAGAACAATTCCCTGGCATGACTGTTATGTTCTGCAACTATGTGCATCCACTGGCCATTGTTCCCAGTGAAGGTGCAGGAATATTAGAAACATAATGTCTTGACTTCAGCAGGTTTAAATCTGAACTCCCAAACATGATCATAGTCCAAAGTTTTTTTTTGTAATGGTAGGAATCCATATTTATTCTGCAGTGACGCTGTTGATAAAATAAACTTGCTTTTCCAGTCACCACAATCCAGCCTGGGATCTGAAAACTACTGTTCTTTCTGCTCCTTACATTATTGCTGGCACTAAAGATTTTATCATCTGAATTTAGCTGCCAATTCCGTTGATGACACACGAGGCAGAATATAATGTTTTATGCTTCCATAGCTCATTGCCTCTGCAACATCAACAGGGATATCATAGAATATCAGGGTTGGAAGGGACCTCAGGAGGTCATCTAGTCCAACCCCCTGCTCAAAAGCAGGACCCTTCTTGTCGTGACGTTGGGTTGAGGGTGACTGTATGATGGCATGGAGTGGCTGCCTTGGTGACCTTTCCTTCAGATCTCTGCACAGCTGTGCTAAGGATAACCTCCTGTAGTTGGTCAAAATCTGGTGTCTCTGATCCTGATTTGGGACATGATACAAAGCTCACTGAATTCATGGCCTTGCTGCTGCAGCTCATCTTGCTCCCTCTTATTCATTCAGTATCTATTGGCAGCAGAAAGCCTGCAACTTCTTTTCTTTTCTTCTCTCTAGCCTTCCTGAGCTGGTTTCACTGGTCTTGGGGTGGGGGTTGGGGCAGGTTGGTGCTTGGGAATAACAGCTGTGATGTTGCGCTTCTTATGTTTTATGGAAATATGCTTATGAGTGTGAATGTGATGTAACTGGAATATGCTTTATGCAAAAGGTCTCTTGTAAGGGATCATAACAAAGGTTATAACCTACTGAATATATTTGTATGTATGTATCATTCTTGTATCTGAGGCTAAAAATATGAAGTATAACTCTGAGGTCCTATTGTAATTATGCAAAGTGTGGGCCATTAATGGTGGCTTAGAATCTTGATGGCTCCCATTAACTAGGACAACTGGTTGTAAATGGCTGTTTACTTGCAAACCTTCCTCTGTACATGTGGGCCAGCCCAGGAAGAATGGAGGGTGGGGTCTCACAGGACATGTGATCATGTCACCTGATACTGGAATCCATCCTAAATCTGGTACTTTTCCATTTAGAAGGAGAGGTGGGGACTCGGAGAGACAAAAGATTCCTGGCTTGTGCCAAAGCTATAAAAAGGGGTGAAGCAGGACAGAAGGGGCTTCCAGGGACATCCCTGCTTTCCACCTGAGATGTCTGCTGGAACTAACAAGGACTGTACCAGGTGAAAGGATTGGGCCCAGACTAGGAAGGAGTATAGTCTGTGAAAGAAGCTTATTGGAACATCTCGGAGAGTGAGATATTATCTGTAATCAGTTTCTTAATGTATTAGGCTTACACTTGCACATTTTTGCTTTATTTTGCTTGGTGACTTACTTTGTTCTGTCTGTTATTACTTGAAACCACTTAAGTCCTACTTTTTATACTTAATAAAATCACCTTTGTTTATTAATTTACCCAGATTAAGTGATTAATACCCAGGGGAACAAACAGCTGTGCATATCTCTCTATCAGTGTTCTAGAGCATGGACAATTTATGAGTTTACCCTGTATAAGCTTTATACATAGTAAAACGGATTTATTTGGGGTTTGGATCACATTGGGAACTGGGTGTCTGGGTGTTGGAGATAGGTGACCTGCTGAGCAGTTTTTGGTTAAAGCCTGCAGCTTTGGGGGTGTGGACCAGATCTGAGTCTGTGTTGCAGCAGGTAGCGTGTCTGGCTCAACAAGGCAGGGTTCTGGAAGTCCCAAGCTGGCAGGGAAAACGGGCTCAGAGGTAATTCCAGCATGTCAGGTGACAGTCCCAAGGGGGTCTCTGTGACTGAACCCATCACAACAGCAACTGGCAGTATTGTCATACTGAAGAAAACTTTAGGATCTACACATATCACGTTCAGCAGCAGAAGGGGAAATGGAGGGATATCAGCATTTTACTGGCTTAGGTAGAATCTATGCTGAAAACCAAATAATCATTGAGACATTGCTCAATAAATCAGGGATGAGCCTTGGATGAGTCCTTCAGGTCAGTTGTTTCCTCCTGTAATCTGGCATGCCTACTTGTTGGTAGATATATCCCTTGCGCTCTCCAGGCGTACAGCTTCATCTTGTTAGTACAGCTATTGCTATGTAATGCAAGGTTTTGTTGGCACTGATGCTCTGAATCTGTACTTGCTGTCTAGGAAAACAAACAAAACCCAGCTAGTAATTGATATCTGGCAAATAAAAAACAAACAAACTGAGATCTGCTTGGTTTAGCAGTCTAAGGTAGGGTTGTTTTTCTTTCCCACAATTATTGCCATCTTAAGTACTGTGTATCCAAAACTATGCACATAGATGGTGGTTCTTAGTAAGAACTTCAAATAAGCTACCATTATGGAACGGGTGATACTATGATATTACTTCGTTTTGAGACAGCATGTCCAAAAGTGAGCAAAAATCTGGTGCTTGGTGTACTTATAGGTCACGAGGATGAGCAATTCTTAAAGGCATCTGGACTGGTGCATGTGTATGTGTCTGATAGATGACTGAAATGTACATACACATAGGAGACCAAGGGCTGCCCCTTCTCTCACTGAAATCCATTAAAATTCCCTTTGATTTCAATAGGAGCAGGTTTGGGCCATACATTTATAAAGGGGGGCCTCCAATTTGGCCTCCAATTTTTCAGGTGGTAATACTAGCGTGTCATCATCTACCTGCCTGATTTTTGAGTGAAATCATGGAGGTATAGATGTGTAAATGCTGCTGTTTAAACTGGAAATTAGTTATGCCCACAAAATCAGAGGCTGATTTAAAAAATCTAGACCCTTTACATCAACGTTTTAAAAAATTGAGCCGTTTTATAAAGAGCACATTTTGATTTTGGATCATGAGAAGCAAAGTAAAATCAGCCATTTCATATAAAGAGAATAGCTGATCTGTGGATGGTGAAAGTTAAATCCTTGTCAAAGTATAAGAAGTGCAATCCTGACTTGTCTTTAACAGTCGTTGGTTGAATCTAGTGGAGATCATCTATGAAAAATATTACATTTTATGGAACATTACAGTAAAGGAAAACCTGTCACCAACCTTGTGTTAGTTAAGAATTACACTCTACTAAGAATATAGTGATGAAATGATAAGATAAATTATTATTCTATGTTGGGTCTCACGAGGTTAACTGTTTAATATGTTTGTTTCTCATCTTTGTACACATACAATGAAATGTGAAAATATAGCTTTGTAAATGTTTACAGTAACTAAGAACATCTATGTCAGGTGTGCACTTAATCATGAATTGCTATGTAGGCAGAGACTGTGCATGAGCATACATCAAAAGGGATAGCTATCTGTGCTCTAATGTATTCTTCCACATGGCCATATCCAATACATGAACTTATTATTCCATTAGTACCCAAACCACAATCCTTTCCAATATCCAGCTGTGAAAATGCAAATAGCCATATACTTTGTTTTATTAAGGATCAACCATTAGGGGGGTCATTGGTTAAAGGCTGAACATCATTAGAGGGATTAAACAAACAAACAAACAGCTGTTGTCATGTATCTTGAAAAGCTTCTGTTGTATCAATGCAATTTTTATCTATAGTGATGATGTTGTCATGGGAACATATGCATAGGGGAATTAAATGATGTCAGGAAAAGTGTAAATGATGCAAACAAAACTCATTTGAAATGCTAATTACCACGCCCTCCCCACTCCAAAGTACAGTTCAATTTGATCTTATTTCAGATTGAGGGAAAAATATGACACTTTTGTCTAATAAGAAGTAGCTTACATTGTTGTACCAAAGTGAGTATGAGTCAGTGAGTTAATCTGCATTGGCAGCATTTGCACTGGGGACCATCTGCAGCCCTGCTTGTCTGAGCATCAGTAATATTCCTCTGTGAATATCTCATCTTGATGGTCAGGGGAGGCAGCAGCCTCTTTAAAGAGTTCCATAAATGCTTATAATTGCTGCATTAAACTTCAGTTTATTATTTTCTCCAGGTGCAGGTATGCGGATGATATGAAACCCCACTGCATTTACATACAAATTGAAGATTTTTATTAATCAGCCCAGTAACAGGAATCAAACGGCAACACTCCATCAGGTCCTTAAATACATTTGGTGACATTTTTACCATGCATTAGCATGATAGGGCAAGTAGAATATAATGTACCAATGATTGCTTTTCCATTGAAAGCACAAACGGTTTCATTTTTCCTGTCATCTCAAATAAGTGTTAAAGAGGGTTTGGAGGCTATTGTGTACGTTCCGTATGCTAGGGACTTACAAACACTGATGGCCACATTAAATAACCATTAGTGGCTCGGCTTAGATCATTGCAACATCCCTCCTCTTCAGAATTTATTCTTTGATTTAAAGTGAAAGCAATCTGTGACTGCTTTCATAAAGTCCTTCGGCTCCCTCCATTTTTTTCCTCAAACAAAATGCATTACAACAGTAATTTTATGACTGTTAAGATAACTGCCGTTAACAAGCACTTAATTAAAATGTACAATAAATAGCAGGCTGCGGTCTTATCTCCTCTCATGAGCTCCCAGCAGCCTGAGACTCCAATGCACAGCCCTGCTGTTCCTCGGCTTGTTTGCAGATTAATTGCTTTTCTGTCTGGCAAAAGCTGCTTCTCCTTCAGCCAGATCGTAAATGACCAGATAGGGACTTTATCAATCAAGCTACTACTTTCTGTGATCACTTCCATTCAACACCTTCTGAATTTCGCATTGAGAGGAACAGAAGTTATAGAGATAGGATTTAACATCTTAGTTGTGTGTGCTAGGAATTTACGATAGTCCTGTCACCATTTGACACTGTTAATCTTTACATACAATACCCTTGGAGCAAGGCTGTTTTTTGTTCCTACACTGGAACTATCCCTTGTAAGGACTGTGAAGAACACATATGAAACATAACCGAGATGCTCTCCATAGCATAAGGTTACATAGATTTCACGATCTGAATGCACTTGCTGATGTGCCTCAACATCTCTCTCTATCTAACCATGGATCCCAATCATTTTCTGCCGCTAACTACTAGTTCAATTGATCTCTCCTTTTATGTGTTTATTCATTATTTTCATTGGGGTAGCCTTCTGGTTGTCCTAATCAGGGCTCCATTGTGCCAGGTACTGTACACACATAATGAAAAGCCAAAGAGGTTTTATAAAATCTAAATAACAATTTAGTATATAGGTTTTATTGGGAGGTTAAGTCTATAACTGACATAGATTGGAAAGTGCAATGATTTTCAGATAGATTGACTTCTGAACTAAATAATACCATATATACAAAGCTAATTATAATACATGATTTTTCTTTACCAAGAGGTACAAAAAGCCCCAGCTTTTGCTCCTTTCAGAATACGCGTGACTTACCAATGTAAACACAAACCTACCATGTAAATCAATTGCAAACCACTTTTTGAAAGGTATTCCTGAAACTACAGAAAGGTATGCTGTCTTCATGTTACCTGCTCAGAATATAAATAATCTCTCTAATTTATCACATTTCTTTCACATGCTAAACAGAGGGAATAGCTTCTATTTGGAGTTCTAAACATGCACGGTGTAGTGACTTTGGAAACAACGCTATATTAACACCACAGTTGGTTCCTGAATACATATGAAGCTTCAGTGTGTTAAACATAATTTGTGTAGCTTCTTCAGTGTCATCACTAAAGTCAATCGCCTTCCCCCCCTCCCCAAACCAACCAAAAAAACCCCACAGCCCACCCTCTGAATGCAGCATCACAAAGATCATGTACACTTTTTTCCTCACTAAGAAAGGCCGGGCACTTTTCTCAAAAAAACCTTATGCTCAGAGAGACAACATGCAGGCCTGTCCCTAACGACACAGTGTAAATTTATGTTAACAACCTCTATGGCCATTTGGAGTAACCTTGCAAAAGATCTTTTCCCATATGATATCCTCTGAGAGGTTTGCTCAGAGTCTCATTCTCAAAACACATCACAAAGAGCTAATTATAAGCAAATTAAAAGGCAAGTAGCACTTAGGAGGACAAACCAGCCAGCTCTATCGGCAGCCTGGCTCTGAAACAGCCCCAGAATAGATTCACAAAGACTCTGGCAAATGCATAGTGTTCATGTGAGTGATGCACACATATCCGCTGAAAAATAAACCCCAAGATGATGGAGACATGACTAAGGTGCAGAAATGGAGGAAGCAATAGATAAAGGATTGCCAGAGAGATCCAAAAGCTGCTCAAGGAGAAAATACTCCAAAGCATGGCACCTTCCAAGCTATTTGTCATGGTTAATACATGGCAACCACTTAAATAAGCAAACAAACAAGCAAGCACACAAGATAAAGACAAACATAATCACCCAACACAGGAGCATACAGTCCTGTCAATATAGTAAAATTACATACATACTGAATAGCTAAGTCAAGCCAATGCTGACTTGTCCAAATGTCTCATGTGTATGCATGGACATTTGCAGCTGTAATGTGGTTATGACAGAGAAATATTATTATCAAGGCAAGGGTGTACAGTAGACTCAGAACAGGGTTTGCATTCCATACCTGTAACAGTCCGATTGACAAAACACTTGTTTTAAAGATGGAGGCATTCAATAGAAATACCCTGCACTCCACAATGTTGTATGTTTCATATTTCTCTTAATTAAATGCAAGTCCATTTCTGAACTAGACCTATCAGCAATTGCTTAATACCCTATATTCTCCCTTGACACCTAACAGTTTCAAATTCTGGCGTTTTGGGAGTTTCTGCCATCCATTTACATTTTTGTGGCAACAGAACATTGTATACCTGCTGTCTTTGAAAGACTTTTGCTTAAATTTAACCATGTGCTATCTGACTGGAGGCTCAACAGCTGTTCCTATATCACAGCACATAGCATTGCACTGTCTATACTATGCATGTTTATTTTATGTTTTAATAGGATTTACAAAGTTATTTTGAAGCGACACTGATAAAAAAGTCACATATTTCCAGCTCTACCTATGTTAATTGAGCCTTGCAAAATTCTATTCACCCACTCAGCTGAGTGCAGTCTTATTTTTTGGGGTGAGTGCGTGTTGTGCTTGGTCTGTTAATATTTTTTTACTTCATTAATTTATATATAAGAAATATTTCAACCCCATCTGTTGCAAACTGGGCCAAATTTCTGAAGCAGGATCCCTGGATTCTGTGGCACGTGAGAGGGGCAGACTGGAAATTCAGTGGAGGTTTTTAATGTATCACATTGATCAACTTGCTGAGTATTTTTAGTCTGACGTTGCAGAGCTGCAACACGGAAATTACACTGGGGAAAGTTGGAGGTTTTGAAAACTGAGCAAAGGAGTTTTGGCTGTTGGGGAGACATGAGAGGCTGTTTACGATTGTGGTTTATGCACGTGAACTCGTTGCTTCTGCAACAGCGAGAGGCAGTAAAATAGTTAATGTTGACACTGATTTTGCTGTCTTTAGGTTTCAGAGTCAACAAGGTACGGAGGTGAATGAGGCAGTTCACACATCTCACCGATACCATTTGCAACACATTTACATTTTCGAGATTATTTTCACATGCCTGGCGAGCAGAAACTTTTTTAAATTTAGGTCCTGGAGTGCAATTCTGCAGCAAGATGTGGACATTGTGGCAAAATGATGCATTATATAATATAGTTGTTCAGAAAGTTGGATGCGTAAAGTAGATGGTGTGGTGATGACAGCTTTTCTAGCTCTCCAGGACATAGCTGCACCACTGTACAACTTCCAAGTGTGTATTCAGAGCCCATATTCGGTTCTGCTAATGGCATTGTGGAAAACCAAAAGTATCTTTTTTAGGGCAGCCAGTGTTGAGCATTACATTTCCTTAAAAAGAAATCTGGAAAAATTCCCAGACTACAGATCTGTCTCTCTAACTTTAGAGGATATGACTGAACTAGGAGACCAATAGTTAGACCTGTCCTTCTTTCTCTTTCAAAACTCATTTTAGCTCTCCTGATGTTCCTAGTTCTTTTCCCTCCATCATTGTACAACAGGGGTTTAGAATAGAAATAAAGGATAGAATTAAGGGAATAGAATTTAGTATGCCTGTCTGTATGTATTTGGCTCCATACCATGCGGTCATTTGTAGTTAATGTTTTTACACACCTGTGCACTTCCAGATTTTGTTGGTACTCAAAACAGAAACACTAAATTAGCACTAAAAAGTCTATTCCAGTAGCATTTCTAACCCAGGAAGTATCTGAAACCTTAATAGTGAATCTGTCCTCCTGCAAATGCTAGACTAAAGAATATTGGCAAGGTTCAGATAAGCAATTTGATGATTTTCAACATGAACCTTCAGAGAATCACTTGTTACTAGTAATTAGTTTATTTCCCAAAGAACAACAGTTTCGCAGATGACTGTTAGTTCCCAGTGACCTCTAGAAACCCCTACTGCAGCAAAATGTTTAAGGTAGAATTGGAATGGACTGTTGAATTTGAGCCAGATAGGGGCCAGAAACCTTGAATCCATACACTTTTAAACACTGGGGACAATTGAAATAGGAACTTGGATCTGAAGCCAGAGTTTGTAGATTATTTCTGTTTTTATACTGACTTGAACCAGGGTCCAGATCCTCAAAGGTATTTGGGGACCTAATTCCCATTGTCTATCTTTGAGAATTTGGGACCCAAACTCTGAATCAGAACACAGAATGGACTTTGTGTGATTAAATTCTATAGCAATTTCTGATTTTGGAGGGTTGAGCTTGTCTCTTGCTACCTTATTTACAGAAGTTTAAGGGGTATCCACACTGTGCTTATCTGTTAGAGAATTTCCCCACTTCTACAACTTTTTCGCTGCTGGAAATCTTCATTACACTTCACTTTTATGTTTTACTCTTGGTGAGAAAGCCCCTTCTTGAATTAATTGTTTTTCTTCATGGTTTACTTTGGCGTTCAGGTTGATGAGCAATCAAGGGCATGCGTTGGAACTCCAAGAACTGCCAAAACTTTAGATCCATTTTGACACTTGGAAAGGTCACATGACCTAAGAGATGATGAGGATTTTTTTTTTTAATCTGGCAGAAGAACATTTTACTCCCATTTAAATTCAAGTGATGAAAACAAAATAAATTGCTTTCTGTTTCAAAAAGAACCAGATAACCCAAGTTCAAGCATTACACAATAGCAATGATTTGCACAGACTAGGGCTTGGCTACACTTGTGAGTTACAGCACAGTAAAGGAGCCCTGGGCGCACTAGCTCACTACCCGTCCACACTGGCAAGGCACGTAGAGCGCTCTGTCTCCATGGCTACAGCGCTCCTGGTACTCCACCTCAGCGAGTGGAATAACGTTTGCTGCGCCCCCGCTGGAGCACCGCGGCACCAGTGTGGACGCCCTGGTCTGTTAGTGCATGCTGATTGGTCTCCAGAAGTGTCCCACAATGCCTGCGCTAGCCCCTCTGGTCATCACTTTGAACTCTACGACCCTGCCCTCAGGTGACCAATTGTCAGACCTGCCCTTTAAATTCTCTGGGAATTTTGAAAATCCCCTTCCTGTTTGCTCAGCTAGGCATGGAGTGCTCTCAGCAAATCTTTCCAGGTGGCCATGCCTCCACGCGGCAGGCGATTCCCAGTATGGAGAAATGGCGAGGTGCTGGACCTCATCAGTGTTTGGGTGGAGGAAGGTCCCAGCTGCGCTCCAGCCGTAGGAATTACGATACCTTCAAGGGACATGATGGAAAGGGGCCATGACTGGGGTGCACTGCAGTGCAGGATTAAAGTGAACGAGCTGCAGAATGCCTACCACAAAGCCCATGAGGCAAACAGCCATTCCGGTGCTGCCCCTGCGACCTGCCATTTCTACAAAGAGCTGGACGCGATACTTGGGGGCGACTCCACCTCCACTCCGAGTACCACCATTGACACTTCAGAGCCCAGTTCAACAAGGCGGGAGAAGGAGGAGGAGGAGAAGCAAAGCGGGAGCGAGGGTGCTGAGGAGGAGGAAGACACCCCGCAATCTCTAGATGCATGCAACCAGGAGCTGTTCTCAAGCCAGGACGAAGGTAGACAGTCACGTCAGCCAGTGCTTGGGGAAGGACAAACACCAGAGGAGGTTCCTGGTAAGCGGCTTTTATTTTGGGAAGGAAGTTATTCAGTGCGGGCTCTTGGGGCGAGGAGGTTGTGGGCTGCATGCATGCCTAGATGCGGAATAGGGCGTTGATATACTCTCTCACATCGTGGTAATCGGCCTCAGTGATTTCTTCAAAGGTCTCATCTGGAACTTGGGCAATGCGCTTGCGCAGGTTTCTTGGGAGAGCCACTGTGGTCCCTGTCCCAGTCAGGCTAACTTGTCCATGCCACCGTGCTGTGAGGGGTGGGGGGACCATTGCTGCACACAGGCAAGCTGCATATGGGCCAGGGCAGAAGCCACATTGCAGTAGAAGACCATCCCTTGCTTCCCTGGTTACCCTCAGCAGTGAGATATCTTCCAGGACGAACTCCTGTGGAAAATGTGGGGACAGTGTTCAGTATAGGGGCCCCCTGCTGCTGTTGGCTCTCCCCCAGGCACAGAAACCCAGAGGACAGTACAGCCGTGAAACAATCAGTCACGCTTGACCCTGTGCTTACTCACCATTTTGGAGCTCCCGTGGGTTATGTGCGTTGGCTTTGGGATGGGCAAATGATGCTATTGTGTAGACTGTGCTTGCCCTTAAGTACGGGGGAATCATTGCTCTGTCTGGTGTGAACAATGCTTCCTCTGTTAAGTGTTGCATTTTGCCTTTACAGATGCAACCTTGAGATCTCAGCCGTCTGTGTTATCACCGGCCAAAAGACTCCAAAGAATCAGAAAGAGGCGACGTAGAAGCAAGGAAGACACGTTGTATGAAGTAATGCAGCATTCAACTAATGAAAATCGAAAGGTGCTCGAGTGGCGGGACAGTGAAAGGAGGATCCGCATTCCGCATCTAGGCATGCATGCAGCCCACAACCTCCTCGCCCCCAAGAGCCCGCACTGAATGAGCAGAATGAGGCGCGCCGGCACAAAAGCGCGGTGCTCTGGCAGCAAAGCACGGATCGGCTGATAAGCATAATGGAGCGCCAAGCAGACTTCATCCAGGCACTTGTAGCCATGCAGGCGGAACACTACCATGCCCGACCCTCCCCCTGCAGCCCTTGTCCCAAAACTCTTTCCCTTGTGCCTCCATGTCACCTCCAACCCACGTTCCCCAACATCCGGGTTCTTACCGCCACAAGCTGCCTCCAGCACCTGTAGCTTCACCACCCAGTCCTGAAAACTACGAACCTTACCCTCTGCCCTCAACCCCCATCACCATGCAGTAGAGCCATCCTGAAGTGTAGCACTCATTGCACGGCTCTCCAGACAGGAAGGCTGAGTGTGATAACAGGACATATGCAAATCTGTGAATGTACCGTTCCCCACCCCACCCCCTTGCCCTTTCTGTTTCCCAAGCAGTTGTGTTTCTTTTCAATAAATTAATTTTTTGGCTTTGAAAACATTCTTTATTTTTGCATAAAGTAAAAGATACCTTAGTCCAGGAAAGAAACAGGCACTGCAAGTCAGCGTAGCAAACACAGATTCGTACTAACGTTGGAATCACTGCAATTCAGTCCCATGTAGGGCACCAGACATTACTGGTGGCTTTCAGCCTCAGATTGCTCCCTCAAGGCATCCCTAATCCTTGCAGCCCTGCGCTGGGCCCCTCTAATAGCCCTGCTCTCTGGCTGTTCAAATTCAGCCTCCAAGTGTTGAACCTCTGAGTTCCATGCCTGAGTGGAACCCTTCCCTTCACAAATGTTATGGAGGGTACAGCATGCGGATATAACCAAGGGGACGCTGTCATCGGCCAAGTCCAGCTTCTCATACAGAGAGCACCAGCGGACCTTTAAATGGCCAAAAGCACACTCCACAGTCATTCTGCACTGGCTCAGCCTGTTGTTGAACAGCTCCTTGCTGCTGTCAAGGCTCCCTGTGTAGGGTTTCATGAGCCACGGCATTAAAAGGTAAGTGGGGTCTCCAAGGACCACAATGGGCATTTTGACTTCCCCTACAGTGATCTTCTGGTCTGGGAAAAAAGTCCCGGCTTGCAGCTTCCTGAACAGGCCAGTGTTCCAAAAGATGCATGCAGCAAGCACCTTTCCGGGCCAGCCTGCGTTAATGTCAATGAAACACCCACAGTGATCCACAAGCGCCTGGAGAACCATCAAGAAATACCCCTTCTGATTAACATACTCAGAGGCTAGGTGGGCTGGTGCCAGAATTGCAATATGTGTGCCATCTATCACCCCTTCGCAGTTAGGGAAACCCATTTGTGCAAAGCCAGCCACAGTGTCATGCTCATAACTCAGAGTCATGGTTCTTCTGAGCAGGATGCGATTAATGGCCCTGCAAACTTGCATCAACACGATTCCAATGGTCGACTTCCCCACTCCAGACTGGTTAGCGACTGGACTTGCCAGCTTCCAAATTGCAATAGCCACCCACTTCTCCTCCATCAGGGCATCTCTCAATCTTGTGTCCTTGTGCCGCAGGGTGGGGTCGAGCTCCTCACACAGTCCCATGAATGTAGCTTTTCTCATCTGAAAGTTCCGCAGCCATTGCTCATCATCCCAGACTTGCATGACAATGTGATTCCCACCACTCAGTGCTTGTTTCCCAAGCCAAAAAGCAGCATTCCATGGTGGTGAACATGTCCATGAATGCCACAAGCAAACTTGTGTCTTATGCATTACTCGAGTCGATATCATCATCAGAGCCCTCACTGTCACTTTGGATCATAAGGAATAACTCGACTGTCAAACGTGACGTGGTGGCGAGACTCGTCAGCATACTCCTCAGCAGTTTGGGCTCCATTCCTGCAGAACGAAAGGGAAGACAGAGTGCGGAGTACAAAAAACATTGAAAGATGGCACCAAATGTGGATGGAAGCAAAAGGAATGCTGGGAAGCGAACCGATGCATCACGGAGTATTGGGACAGGACCCCCTGCCTCCCCAGAAGCCACAGCGCCAGAATGGGAAGAGGTGTTTTGTGGGATAGCTGCCCATAATGCACCACTCTCAATGCCGCTGCAAGTGCCACAAATGTGGCCACGCCAGTGCGCTTGCAGCTGTCAGTGTGGACAGACTGCAGTGCTTTCCCTGCTGTGCTCTACGAAGGCAGGTTTAACTCACAGAACTCTACATCTGCAAACGTAGCCATGCTCTAAGAACCACCGTGCCAAGCCTGCTCTCTAAAGCTTTACTCAATATTATTTGAGGCTTGCTTAGCTTTTTATCCTGTATTATTTTTCATTTTAATTACCTCTGTACACCTTTGTTCTGGTTAAGGGCAGAAGCTGAAGCCTGAGACACCATATGAAAGGTTGGCCAGAAGCAGGAAGTAATGGGAACCTCATGGGAAAACACGCTCTCCTGAGAGTCACAGACCAATTTGGCAGCCCAGTGAGGTACAGATAAGTATCTACATCTTTAAGTGTTTGTCCAAACCTCTGAACCTTTTGAAGTTCATCCATCTTTAGCAATGATTCACCACTTCCATGGGAAGATATATATGTATTCTTTTCACAATACTAATAGGGATCAGCAGCGCTGAGCTTGCTTCCCGAATAGGCATGGGCTCAAATCAAATCAACCGGAGAGGGAGGTTTGAAATCTGGATCTGAATTTTTTTACTCTTATCTTTATAACTGATTGAACCAAAACATAACACTAAAAGTGGAGGCTTTTAAGGGAATTCAAGATAGAAGCACCTCCGATGGTTACAGCCCAGCCCAAAATGATTCGAGTCTCTGAGTAACTTGAGAGAGCCTCCCTCCTCATACAGTACAGCTGCTGTGTGGTGAACAGCAGGGTACTTCAACATAGAAGAGAGGGTGTTGTCAGCAGGGCATTCTCCACATGGGTCCCTCCATTACGGTAAACCTACCCCTCCCCCCCGTTGGTCCACCTGATCCTAAATTTGTTAAACTTATTGACACACTACAAAGTTCACTTTTTTTTCCACAGGCATTTGAGAGATGAGGTTTGGATGGGATTATTTATTGGCATTCTTTATTGGCATGTTATGAAGCTGGATTTGCTTATGAATGTGGGGGCAGTGGCAATAGATTTAAGATGTGCAATATGGTTTCGTTTGTGGACCGTTAATTTTATGTCTTGTAAAGGTAGTCGGAGCTCAGGATGGACACTACTGTTAACTGATATATTTTTTAAATTTTTAAAAAGTATTTAAATAAACAACCCGATCTGAATGTTAGGGTTTTTGAAATCCAGATGTGAATTAGGCCACTTGGTGCCCCATTCTGCTACAGTGTAAACACAGCAGCAGACAGCAGCGATATTATTTCTCCTCTTGTCTTTCTAAGAGACAATCCAGCTCTGCATCGCAGCTCTCCTCATGATCAGGAGTATTTAACTGCTCATGTTTTCCATTCTCCCCCTTCATAGGAGACCACTTCTGGTAAACCATGCTTGGTGACTTTCCTGTTCAAAACAAAACAAAGCAAAGCAAAATCCTCCCCCACTTTCTCCCAGATCTATTTAATTATAATCTAGTTCCAAATTGTTTTTCTGACTATATTATGGATGGAAAATCTGGTGTTACTTTCAACAGCATTTCAGTGCCAAACTAATAGAAGAAGAGAGTTGGTAAATATCTTTTAGGTTGTTGAACAAGTACCTTGCCATGTCTGTTACTACTTAGAACCACTTAAATCCTACTTTCTGTATTTAATAAAATCACTTTGTACTTATTAATTAACCCAAAATATGTATTAATACCTGGGGGGGAGGGGCAAACAGCTGTGCATATCTCTCTGTCGGTGTTATAGAGGGCAAACAATTTATGAGTTTACCTGGCATAAGCTTTATACAGGGTAAAACGGATTTATTTAGGGTTTGGATCCAATTGGGAGTTAGGCATCTGAGTGTTAAAGACAGGAACACTTCTCTAAGCTGCTTTCAGTTAAACCTACAGCTGTTAGGGGACGTGGTTCAGACCTGGCTCTGGGTTTGCAGCAGGCTAGTGGGTCTGGCTCAAACCAGGCAGGGCACTGAAGTCCTAAGCTGCCAGGGCAGGAAAGCAGGGACAGAAGTAGTCTTGGCACATCAGGTGGCAGCCCCGAGGGGCTTTCTGTGATCCAACCCATCACACCCACCAGTTAAAAAGGTATAACTAAGAGAAACAAGGAGCTAAATAACATTAGAAAGAACGGTACAAACTATATTTACCACTGTTGGTTAAAATTCTCTGTTTCTGTTGAAAATCCATTAACTACTAAACTCCTGTGTTCAAAGTCTGATCTCAGCTACGCTGGTTTAAATCCAGAGCCACTCCAATGAATCCAGTGGGGTTATTCTGCATTTAAACGAATGTAATTTAGATCAGCAACTAGACAAGTACCCCAACTGATCAACTCATTAAAATATGAATTAGAAATTAAATAATGAGAAACCCACATTACTTCTGTTTGTTTCAAAAAGTTGTTACATTATACTGTTTACATTGGTAATTCTCTCACTTTATCATTTGTTCTTTAAAAAAAAAATGATTTACTTCTATAGCACAGATTGCAGTCCTCAGAGCAACATACTAAATTTCAGACTCGTAGTCATTTTAAGATCATTCCATCCGCCACTGAAATGCAACCTTTTCTGGGGTGTCAGATTGACTCCACACGACACAGAAAGTGAAGAAATATATTTGATCGAATTAAAGCAAGAGAATTTAGGTATGCGGAATGCAATGCCCATTTTGGAAATTACTAGTGCACTGAGACAGATGCTTTAATTCTTGCTAAAAGTGCCATGGGATCTTTAGAGACCAGCGGTTAGCAGAGGAGATGGGAAGAGGGTGGAAATGAAGCCCACAGAGGAAATAGGGCAGAAAGTGCAGCCAGAAGAAGAGAGAAGAAATACAAAGGCTGAGAATGGGGAAAGAAAGCGAGAGATGAGGATTGGAACGAAGAGCAACACAGGGCAGAAGAACCATGTTTCTAGTGTGGAGGATATTTTCCCACTGACTGATGCTGAATACAATAAGGTACTGAATCAATAATAACTTAAACTTCTGTAATTATACAAGGGCCACATGCTATCTTTGATTTTTTGGAAACTTCCCACTGACATCAATGATAGAGTCACTGTGAATTGAGGGTCCTAAATTTATACGCTGGCCCATGGCCCATAACTTGGGCCCACTCCATGGTACAGAGGTACTTTCTGTATCTAAGGGATACTGCTAGGATACGCTCTTTGTCTTCCAAGGTAGATATGGTGATTGTGATCTACGTATTTGTCATCTCTAGATTAGATTAGTATAATTCACTTTACACTGTAAAACTTTCCCATCAAAAAGCATTCACAGACTTCAGATTACATGCTACAAGATTCTACAGTCAAGCTAAACCTGGCCAGCATTTTAGTAAGGCTAATGTAGCTTACACTGTGGATTTAAAAAATCATGTATAAGACAAAGAGCATTAATGGCTGAAGCTTTTCTTGTAGTGCCAATTTCCTGATTCATACATAAAGATTGTCAGACCTAGGATTACTAATTGCTCCTCAAGAAGTTTAAAATCCTGTGGATCTAGACCACTGCCTCTTTTGCACCCCATCTGTGTTTCATTTTCAGGCATTATCAGAAATGGGGACTCGGAGACTTCATTCAAAACTAAATTAAAATCCCATTATTTTTGATTGGCTTTTACATTCAGAATACATGCCACTTTAAAGGTGGTTGGTTTTTTTGATTCCCCGACGTGTTTCTTTGTAAGGCACCTTGAGGGATTATACATGAGAAGCTACTGTAACATAATACCGTACACGTAGGATGGTGTATGCTGTATCATATAACGAAATTAGTACTCTGGGCTTCTTTTAATGTTCTTGTACAAGGAATTTAAGTTGTACGAAAAGCCAGGTTCAGGTGTGGCAATTTCAGTTTGCTTGAATTGGTGCCTGAGCACATAGCAAAGAGCACAATACGGGTTATGTCTGCTTGTTTTTCAGGACGAGAGCAATATATTTTCATCGAAGAAAAAGGGACATTTTCCTCATCCTCATATACAAATTGGGTTAAGGATGTGGGCGGACACTGCACTTTTTCAATTCTACTCAGTTACTCTGAACTGGTCTTAAAATGCTCTGCTCCTCTAAACTGTGAAACATTCCTAAGACGTGACAGTGTTAGTGAACCCCACTTGGATGTTGGCATGATGTGGATTGATGTTGCTATATTTATATTGAAAGTTAAGTGGGCATGGATCTGTCTTTTCAGCACGTTAAAAACAACACCTCATTCCACATTCTCATTCAGAGGAGAGAATCAGGGTTAACCTGGCAGTGGACTCTAGTATTTTGGCTGACAAAGTTTAGTGTAAATAAATGCAGGTCTGTGAATTATCTGGCATGAGGATTGGTTAGGGGTGCTGGCTTCCCATAGCTTTAATCTAGTTGGCCTAAATGATTTATAAACTGGCAACATGATAAATGTTGTTTTAAGTGGACAAATCACATTGAAGAGGTGTAACTTTCTGTCAGGACATAACATGACCACTCCTCTTAAGGAAAGAACAACAATCACAAAGAGCAGTAAGTGTAACAAGATCACAAGTAGGCATATTCCCCCTCTCAATCATAAATCGTTAGAAGGGCGCTCCTTCTTTCTTGCCTCTTTATGTGTCCTTTTTCGTCCTTTCTTCGCTTTTTTTTTTTTTTGGTGCTATTTTCTAGCACTTCCCCATCACCCTGGAAAGCTAAACCCTCCAGTTGATTTGTGCTGCAGTTTCTTCATAAATCTATGAAGCTTGTCTCTATCAAGCTGTATTTTCCATTAAAATATGGTTCCCAGGTGATTTCCAATACTATGAAAAACATGTAGCCATAAGTCTTTCACTGATTGTTTATTATCTATTTAGGAGCTCCTGAGAATTTTGACAGCTAGGACTTGTATCATATGTAATGTAATAAAAGTGGATGTCTTCAGTATAACTGGAATAGCTGGCCCTGCTCATTTCTGCATGCCAGGGCTGTATTTGTTTTCTGTGTTGGTGTTTTTTATGACTTTGGGTCCACTCCAAATCTTGTGTATTTTGACTTTGTATTTTACTTTTCTCAATAGATAAGCATCAAATGATGTAGTTTGAGGTTATAAGATGTACAAGAAACATTGACCACAAAGCTATTGTTTTAATGTGGTGAAGGAACAAATATACTTCAAATGGTTTTCAACATGGACATTCTGATTGACACCGTGGTGTCAAAAAGCCAAATGAAACATCATGTGTACACACTCGCCTGTTTGCTTGTTCACAATCAAGAGCATATTAAGCTCACAGAATGCAATATAAAAAGCCAAAAATCAAATGTACGGAGGGCCAATTGTTTAACAAAATGTTTTCTGCTGAATTGATAGAAATTGGTTAATAGCTACCGATAGATTGCATCCCATAGTCCTCTCCCTGGTAAAGTTCTCATTGGCTTTAATAGGAGCTTTGCCTGCATTAGGATTACAGAATCAGGCCATGTGAAAACTTTGATTGCTATCTGGTAGTAAAAGATAGGGTTGGGAGAATAATTGGAAAAAAAAATTAGTCCCTACCTGAACTCGCCTTGTTTGAAGCTGTCCAACTCAACCGTCAGGCACAGGGATGCCACCTGTCATGCCATGGTGTTGTTGCATTGTCTCAGCACAAACACTGACATACCACTGTGTGTTGCAAGAAGAGGATGATCCATTTTCCCAGAATCAACCCAGAAGAGGGCTCTGGAGGTCAGATAGGCCAGTCATACGGGGAAGTAGCTAGACATGAAGAGGAGAGCATCCAGACAAAGGGGATAGGAAGAGGGAGTCTTGGTTTTTGCTGAGTTGCCAAACTCTGTAGTCAGCAGGAAAAATGAGACTCAGGCTTGTCTTCAACATGTCCCACTCAGCCCAGGCAAGGAAACATTGATTACAGTGATGTAAACTGGCGACTGACTCAACAGGCAAAAAAAAAGTTAATTACAACAACAGGTCTGTTCTTCGAAGGCTAGTGCTCATAACAAGAAAGTAAAGTGATTTAAAATGATCAGGAAACCTCTTCCCCTGCTTGGATTTCAGTCCAAACCTATTACTTCATGTGCATGTGAAGCCTGATCTTCTCAAAGGAAGATGAGGAAGTTGAGCTGGATTTTGAGCTCAAGAGGAAGTTGAGCTGGATTTTGTCCCTTTTACCCTGGCATCAGGCATTACCTCTGCACCCAGCCACAGATGTCTTGTACAGGGATAAGCAGGTTCTTAAATCTGGTTGTTCAACAAAAAAAAGATAGGTTTTGTTTTATTTTTTTAAGACTCAAATGAAAGTTATGCGGTACATCCCTCCTTCCCCCCAGGACAGAACTACTGATCTCATCTGCACCTAAAACCTTGGCTTCATTCACTGACAGGTGTGTCCTATCTCAGGCTGAAAATTAAATTTAGCCTCCCTTGTAAACACCCTCTCATGCCCACCTTGGGGAGAATGCATGCATAATTGAATAGTTGTGGCCTGCACTGTACATGGATATTTAGTGCTGGCAAGGAGGAATATAGCCACGTAGCAGGTCGGACAAGAAAACAATCAATTTTTCTCCCTTGTGGTGGTATTTCTGGGGAAAACAACTGTGAAGCCGGACACCATTTCATATAGTTGTGAGAACTGAAAATGGTTTGGGTTTTAGTTTTCTCTTGCTGCATGTTTAAAAACTTGTATTGCTTAAACATTACAGAGCCAGAGAGCATGCTCCATGCAGTTGGAAGGTGAAAGAAACACTGTGAAGTGAGCAGAGGACTTAAAAGAGAGTTGTTAAGAAGCCAATCTTCTGAGTATCCCTCTGTTTACATACAAAGCATTCAGGGTTTGATGTGGAGTGGGTTATTTTCAGGCTTGAGTTTCACTCTGTACTAAGGAACTCCAGAATGGTCCTCTTTTATTTTACAAGGCTTTTTACTTTACTCCTCCCCACCATACACCATCATAGAATATCAGGGTTGGAAGGGACCTCAGGAGTCATCTCGTCCAACCCCCTGTTCAAAGCAGGACCAATCCTCAGTTTTTGCCCCATCCCTAAATGGCCCCATCAAAGATTGAACTCACAACCCTGGGTTTAGCAGGCCAATGCTCAAACCACTGAGCTATCCTTCCCCCAGTGCATTGGATAATTCAGGGCATTGGTTATATTTAGGTTGTTGGCAAATGGTGTAGTTGTAATAGTGCAAACTCCAACTGTAGATATGGAAAGACAATTCGTACCACTTGAGCTTACACTTGCTTGAAACTTGGGTAACTTCAATTGGTGCAAACCAGGGCTTCCCACATCTGTACTTTTCTTTTTACCAGATTGGTGAGGCTAATCCCAAATACAGACCCTCCATTTTCATCAATTCTGACCCTCTTTTCTACTCATGAGCAGACTTCACCTCTGTGTTTTCGTCTTCCATATTGATCCTCCCGTGTCTCCATCATCCACCTAGAAGGAGGTATTCCTGTCCACTGAAGTATGCCATTAAGAAAATTTCCTGGGGCACCTGTCAAAGTGAACTACTTATCCTGGAGCAGCTGTGTCACTGAAAATTTCAAAGAGTTCTGCGAAAAGCAGACAAAGCTCTTTGGAAAACCCTTTGCTCCACGAACAAATTTTATTCTCCTGATATTTGATTGGCTTCCAAGTTTACTCCCAACATGGTTCTTCATCCCTAGTTGATAATTTTAGGACTGACTCACTCTTGAAATGAAGGCTCTTAAACAGCAAAGACTGATGCAGATAAAACTTGAGAGGTTATGATCCATTCATCTGCAGCCAAATGGCCACTCATTAACATCATTTGCTTTGTGACCGATTTCCAGGTATTTCCTTATTAAGCAGAAAGTCATTTTTGCCCAGTGTTGTAAACTAGCATAATTGTGTTTCACCATCTTCTGCACCATGGCAGCTGAAGAAGAAAATTGGGAACGTAGGGTTCATTTACTGGCCATTTCAACATTTGAGAACTTTTTAGAAAATGAATGTAATGATGCTGATATTTATCTTTCCTCAGTAGGAACATTATAGTTGGAGAGTGCTAAAACTGTAACAAAGATCCTCAAGAAGGATTTGTGCCACAGCTCTTACAAGAAGCATAGGGGGAGCTTCTGTGATGCCGGCCTTGGGGGCGCAGCTCAGAACTTGTAGCCCTGGCAGAGGGAGGGAAAAAGGGAGCTTTAAGTCTGCACCTTTCGGATCCTGGCTCCGAGCACAATTTGAGCAGTCTGAAAGGGTTGATCTAATTTATGGCAGCCTCCACAGTGCAGCACCTGGGCAGTGGTGCTGCCCAGAATCCCCATAAGTCTTAGTAGCCAGTGGCAGGGACTGTATACTATTTTTATGTTTGATGGTGCCCAGAAAAATGAGACCGCATTCTTGGTTGGCCCTTAGGCACATCTGTAATCATAGAATATCAGGGTTGGAAGGGACCTCAGGACCAATTCCCAACTATAACTACTATGAATTAAAATAATCTACCCTGGTGCACCAATCCAACACCCTCTAACCTATGACCCCTCCTCCAGGATACTTCCTGCACCAGTGCTTGTGAGTAGGCCTATTGTAGGGCAGCCTATGAGTGTCCTATGCAATGGCTGCACCAGGGAATATCTTTCTTCGCTAGCTGTGGGCCTTTTACAACCTTCTGACATGGGCAGTAGCTTGGAATCAGAGAATGTATATTATCAGCCCTAGATGGCTTTCTGAAATGTGTTAGGTTTCAGAGGGGTAACCGTGTTAGTCTGTATCAGCAAAAACCTGGTTCTTATTTCCACCTGTATGCTGGAAAAGAGCTACTTCCCAGACAACCAGCAGGAGGCGCCATGCCAGTGAGTCTTCGCTTCGCTACACCCCAATAAATTTGTTAGTCTCTAAGGTGCCACAAGGACTCCTCATTGTTTTTGCCCTATGTGGTTTTTTGAAATGTGTTAGGTTTCAGAGGGGTAGCTGTGTCAGTGTGTATCAGACAAAACAACAAGGAGTCCTTGTGGCACCTTAGAGACTAACAAATTTATTTGGGTGTAGTAAAGCGAAGACTCACTGGCATGGTGCCTCCTGCTGGTCGTCTGGGAAGTAGCTCTTTTCCAGCGCATGGAGCGCCCTCTGCTGGCTCGCCTGCCACTGGCCCCGTGTCCCCCTGGACCCCTTTACCTTGGGGTTCTGCCCCAGTAGTACCCCTCACTCTGGGTCTCCCCTCCCAGGGGAACCCTCAACCCTCTAAACCCACCTTGACTCAGTGGCTACTGCCAGTCGTCATCTAGCCCCCTTTCCCTGGGGCAGCCTGCAGTCTGTAATGGCCGCTCATCATTGGCAAGGGGTTAGGATCTGCTGCCTCTGCCTATCCCTGGGCTGCCCCTCTGAAGCCCCAGTACCTTTTCATAGGCCTTGCACAAGGCCTGCAGCCTGGGGGTTTACCAGGCTAGAGCTCCCAGCTCCCTTTGCCCTTCCCCAGGACTGCTTTGCTTCAGGTACCTTGCTCCCAAGCAGCTAGCCCTTCCCACTTTAGGGCTAGAGTGAGACTCCTTCAACTTCTGGCCCACAGGACTCTTATCAGGGTCAGCTGGGCCCTGACTGGGCTGGCCACAGCTGTGGTCAGCCACTCTCTCAGCTGCTTTCACTCTTCTTCCCAGCCACAGCCCTCTCCAGGGCTGCTTTTATCCCATTCTGCAGGAGTGGGGCAAGAGCCCCACTACATTGAGCATAAGCTTTCATGGGCTAAACTCACTTCATCAGATGCCTGGAGTGAAAAATACAGTATGCAGGTATAAATATACAGCACATGAAAAGATGGGAGTTGCCTTATCAAGTGTGGGGGTCAGTGCTAAAGAGGCCAATTCAATTACTCAATGCTCTTCCTGACGCTGAATGCTTTACATTCTGATCCGACGCAGATCTTTATCCAAGCATTGTCAATGAAATCTTCAGATCACTTAATCTATTTTTCCTCATCCTTTGCTTGTAACAGTTGATTCACTTAGTGAAGTTTCCAAATCAGCAAGCAGGTTATAAAACAATATAATAGAAGTTGGGTGGAATCGTGTGGGTGGAACAGTATTGATACACCTTAAACTTTTAATCCTACAGATTACAATAGTTAAAATACACTAAGGATTGCCAAGACCAAGCATTCAAAAACCATGTGTCCGGTCCCCCCCAAAAATCATGAGACTGCTTAAAAAAAAAGAAAAAAAAACAACAGGAGAGTTTAAACATAAATTTTTGGTTCTTTTTATTCTTTCCGAGTTTGGAGCCTTTAGGATTCCTAGTTTCAATCTCTTCTCCACAAACATGAGGGCTAGAAACTTCTCTCTTTTTAAAATGAAAGCTGAGATTCTCATGACTCCAGGAGCTGGAGCTTTAAGAAAAAACACCAAATATTTTGAGTCTCATGATAAAATTGTGAGAGTTGGCAACACTGGGATTAATACTGTACAAGAGAGAGAAAGACCCATGATCTAGTAGCCATTTACTTCACAACAATTTTTAAAGAAGGTGGTACCTGAACCAGTAAAGTTGGCAGTCTCTGATGTAGGGCCTGAGCACAGGATCTCCTGTGCTCTAATCCTGACTCAACTCCCCCTGTGGCTTTGGGTAAATCATTTAACTGCTTTATGCCTCAGCTTTCTCACAATGGGACTAATGATAGTTACTTACCTACTGTACCACACAGGGCTACAGGATTAGCCAGTCAATGTTTGTAAAGTTCTTTGGAGAAGCAAAGCAATATAAACATGGTATCTAAAAATACTTATTTCTAAAGTACAGAATTTCAAATTTCTTTCAGAATAAATGCAATTTATCCAAAACTTGTGACATTGTACATTTCTTTGGTTTTCAGTGTAAAAATAGCCATTTCATGAAAAACAACATTTTCATGTTGTTTCCATGTGTGAATACTTGGAAAATTCAAAATTTGCTATGACTCCTACCATAGTCAATTAAAATTCACTGCGTGGGTGAACATTCCTGACTTGCTCAATGAATATTCAGGAAAAGCAAACACAAAAGGGATGAGAAAGTGAATTGGTTTAAAAATTTGAATGAATGTCAAATAATTTTCCCAGTATTTGTCTAGCACTGGCTACAGCACTAGCTCGGGCTTTGCTTGAACAATTGATCTTACTTTAAACATTTGCTCTTGAGCAGCTGGATTCATTACTGAACCAACTACCAAGAACAAAGAAATAGGGCCTTTTTCAAATTTAATAAACCTTCGAGGACTGTAGCAAAATGCACTTGTCTTTAAAATCAGATTGTTAAAATGAAAACAAAACAGAAACTCAAATAAAACTCTTGCTTGTAGACGCATTGAGAAAACTAGCTGTTTACTACAAAAATTAGTTGTTTGAATAAAGCATTCTAAATTCTTTTGAAAGTCTAGAGCCCAATTCTCTTTTGACCTTCACCCGTTTTACATTGGTGTAACTGAGATCAGAATCTGGCCCATATTTTATAACATGCTAGGAGAAATTTACAAATACAAACAAGTCTAAATATGCAAAAACAAGTTATACTATTAACCCAGGGAGATTTGCCACCTTTATTAATGTTCTGTGTTATGAAATTCAAGCGATAACAGTTATGTGAACTATAAACAACTCTTTAGCAGTCATATATTAACCACAGTAATTTTTAAAGGGTGGAATGTAATTTATCAAATGTTATAAAAATAAAATAAAACATACAAGCTGGCTTTGGGGTGGAGTGGTAATAAGCTGCTTCTGGAGAGCCCTGCTCCCTGACGTGACAAAGGTTAAATGCATTACAGAGCTTAAAGGCTGGGTCCCTGGAGGAGAAGGGGACCAGACATTCCTGGCTGACCTGTCAAGGACACCAGACATTTCCACCCCATCCCCCTTCCTGACTAATGGTAAGCTACTGAGTTGATGGCAAGGTTGTGATGGCAATTTTTGGAGGGAAAAATGGGACTCAGTAGTTGGCTGCAACTTACAGGAGAGGCTACGATTGAACTGTGACCTTGGAATTTCAGAGGTTCCCTGTAGGAGGACAAAACAAGTTTGAGACCCTCGATAAAAAGCCTAAACGTGCAAAATGCCTGAAAAAACATATCTAGCTGAACATTGCACAAACTAGCACATATGCTATCCATCCATGAAAAAGCCCTGAGAGCCAAACACTCATCTGATTCTACACCATTGAAATCAATGGGCTCTTGGCTATTTACTTTGGTAGATTTTCCTTTGCTTTGTCTCCACCATAAAGCAGTAACAGACATAAACAGGAGGGACATATGTGTGAAATAGGTGAGGGAAAGACTGCTGGCAGGGTGGGAAGAAAGTAGCAGTGAATGGGTGGGAACAGGAAGAAATTTACTGCGAAGAGGGTGGCACCAACTGGTTAGGGTTGCCAGTTTTGGTTGGACATATTCCTGGAGGTTTCATCACATGACATCTTTAATTAAAGATGAATCTTTAATTCCTGGAGACTCCAGGACAATTCTGGAGGGTTGGCAACCATACAACTGGTGAGGAGTGAGCGATGCAAAGGGAACAGGGACAGAAGGGTAAAAGAATGAAGAGGTTACTAGTGGGGACAAGGAGGCGGCAATAGTGAATAGGGGATGAAGTGGAAGGAAGGAAGGAAAGAAAGATGCCAGGGTTTTCCAGAGAGACTGGGATTCGGGAAGGAGTGGACGCAGTGGATGTCAGTACAACGAATCTCCATGAATATAATTTTACATTACGTTGGGACGTTCCAGACGGGAGTGTCTGTTGAAAGAATGAGAGGTGGATTTTGTAAAGGGACCACTCAGTGAAACAAAAATAAGTCCACTCACAGGACTTCAGGCTGGGAACGTGCTGCTTTATTTAACTGCATCCCATCAGTGTGGGGCAAAAACTCCCACAGACAAAGATAGGATATAAGGGGGAGGGCGTGAGCATGACTCCATCCCATAATACTCTGGGCAACTCAGTTAACCCAGCCATGACCACTTCAAGTTGCCTGGTAACACTGCTTCAATACTACAGCAATAGTCCAGATGCAGAGTGAGCTGAAGAGATATTTTTAGGTGGGTATTTTTGCTTCCTCCTTTACATAAAGTCTCTGGACAAATCCCAGACAGACAATGCCCGGAGGTGCATGATGGGAGAGAGGGGACACGGGACTTACCAAGACACATGACAGAGGGGAGACATGCTAGGGAGATAACTGATGTGAGGAGTAGCATGAAGAGTAGCATTGGTTGCAGGGTGAAAGCTGAGGGAGCAGCATTTCCTGCTGCACCGAGGAGGCAAAACCACTGCATTACCGATGTCTCAGCCTGTGGCGGAGGATGAGACCCACTGAAGCTACAAGTTTTGTGGCATAGGTCAGGTCATCTTTGAGCACCTCTTTGGGTGCCTAGCAGTAGAGCTGCCCAAAGCATTCACATTGATCCCTCTGGAAGTTAGCTGGGGTTAAATGTTCCACAGACACACGTGTCCACACAATTACAAGATTCCTGTATCTGCCTCACCAATGCGAGCATCCCTTCTTTCTGGCTACTCCTCTCATCCAACAAGCCTCAGGAACACACAGACCTCTTAGTTCTCTCCAGGGATCTCTGCAGCTTGCTGGAGGCAGGGACCTTTAGAAGAGGGGAATTGTCTGCTTGGAGAATAGAAGTTAATGAACTCCAGCCTCCAAGTAGAACCTGCTGGGGTTGATTCACTGCTGACCCCTGGGAACAAAACTTCAGGGTTCCATTTGTGAACCCCATTGCCTAACAAAGCCTGCAGGATGCATACTGCTCTCTACCTGGCACTTCTTTCCATGTCAAAACAAGGCATCATGTGCTCAATTTCAACATGCTTATGGTTTTGTTCTAACTGCCAAGAACCACTAGTTGTGTTATTATGAAATGAATGAGAAGCATTTGATCATACAAATTATCCATTTTAAGAGTTTACTAATTAAATGTCAGCATGCAGCTTTGGAGTCTAAGAAAGTTCTTGGGGAAAGCCCTGCTCTGACATGAAGCTATAATGCTCTGCTTCTTCTCTCCAAAAAACATTTGTTTGAAACACCCTGCTTAATAAAATAAATCTCGCTATAACATGCACAATCCTTGGCCTTCAAAGACAGCCTCGCACACGGGGCGTGTTGTATTAATTTGTTCAGCCAATTTAGGGTGTGTGGCGTTAATTTGTTTAGTCAATTTGTTTAGACTCCAGAGGATGATAAGAACCCCATTGCAAAGCATGTGCATAATGCCTATGTCAGCTGCCAGCCACAGAAAGCAGATCTGAAGAGCAATAAACTATCATATCCGACTATGCCGTGGGCCCATGCTTAGGAGAAACCAAGTGGCAAGCTCAGATTTTACTGTGAATAATAGAATGTGCTTTTTACTTTGACTGTGATCAGCAGAATGCAATAGGCAATTAGAGTGTCAGAAGGGGTCCTGCATTCTCTGAATGAAGAAGCCATATAGAATTCAATACAGATAGTGTATTTGTAGGATATTTAAACCAACCTATAGAATTCCAGCATACACTTAACTCTTGATTATTAATGTAATGCCTATAGGGTCTTAATTTCTGTAGAACCATATTGATTTCAGTCCTATTACATTCTATCGGATAGTTCCATTTTATAACTTATGTACATTGTGGTAGCACTCAAAATGGCTTAGTTGCTTTCCAGATATATAGAGAGACATTTCCCCTGTCCCAAAGAGTTTACTATTTAAATTCCCAGACATGCAATTAGATTCAAACAGGAGGACCATGCATCTGAACAGAGCTGAAGTTTTTAGGTGAGATTTACAACTAACCAAGAGGTTATCTGTTTCAGTCAAGATTTTTTTAAAAAAATAAGTTCCTAAATAAATGGCCCAATGTTCAATGCGGAACATTGTAAAGGAGCGGACTCACCCCTGTGGCACCTCCTGCTGGTTGTTGGGAATTAGCTCTTTTCCAGCCTGGAGTGCCCTCTGCAGGCCAGTGATCCACATAGCTCTGGCTCCCATGTCCCTCACAGACCCTGGTGCCCCTTTCTCTGGGGTTCTGCCCCCAGGCAGTACCCCCACACACTGCCTCTGGGTCTCCCCTTCCTGGGGAACCCCTAACCCACTATCCCCACCTTGCCTCAGTCTGGGCTACTGCCAGTCATCACCAAGCCCCCGCTCCCTGGGGCAGACTACAGTGTAAAAGCCACTCATCATAGGCAAGGGGGTTCAGACCTGCTGCCTTCCTCTGCCTCTCAGTACCTCTATGGGTCTTGGACCAGGCCCTACAGCCTGGGGAGTTGCCAGCCTGGAGCATCCCCACTCAGCCTGCTCCTTCCCCAACACAGCACCACCCTCAGTACCCTGTCAGGCAGCCAGGCCCTGCTCTCTCCCAGTCTGGAGAGAGACTCCTGGGGCTGCTGACTCACAAGCCAGCTGGGGCCTGATTGGGGCATGGCACAGCTGCAGCTGCTTCCCCAATCAGCCAGCCACAGCCCTCTGCAGGGCTGCTTTTAACCCCTTCTATTTTAGGAGCAGGGTAGCCACCCTGCTACAGTGACCACTGACTTCAGTTGGAATCACTGGGTACTCAGCAGTTTTGGTCAGCTGGCTATTTATTTAGGACCCTAATTTTTGAACACATGAGCCTGACTCTGGAGTCCTATTGTTGAAAATCCGGTCTTATTTTTTTCTCCTGGACACATGATTAGACCCAGGTCTAGAGGCGGTTGGAAACTGAAAAATAAGTTCACAACATTTCCTTTCCATTCTTGATTGAAATTTAATTTGTGTAGAAATTTTCTTACCAGTTTTCCCCAGAACATAGTCTCAGTGCAGTAAGTTTCTCTCTAGCATTCCATACCAGAAGCACATCTATGCTTAGCAAAAGAGAGGCAAAACTCCCATTGACTTCAAAGAGGTTGGGATTTCACGCAAGATATCTTCTCAACTGAATATTGTTAGAATAAGATAAAAGGCAAGAAAGCAGCCAGTCCCAGAACTACATACCCCGAGCTGCTGTCAAGCCAAATGCAGTTGGCGTGATTGAGGGGTGGGGATTTTGTGGAGTTTGTTTGTTTAGAGACACTTGGCAGAGTGCTGTTGCAAAATGTGTACTGGTATCCCGCTGTAAGACACTGGAATTCTGCAGCATGTGTGAAACCCTGGAAAAACAGTCATGCAGACAGGCCCAAGTTTCCCAGAAGAAAACTGCACATTGCAGAGCACGTTAAAGACACTAACAGATGACCTACAGCAAGCTACACACGGTGCAATGTAAAGCCAAGAGCTTTATGTCAGGTGCAGAGGTCCTGAATGGTAACACACTTTTCAAAGAGCCTCAGAGTAATTAGCCTTTCTCTCCCAGTTGACATACTTACACTCTAATACCAGGAATAAGGAAAAGGACTGAGGCTACTAACCTCAAATCTAGAGCAGCTTAGGCACTTTCACCTCACTATTTTGTTATGACAGCTCTCTGTTTGGCTGTTAGTTAGTGGTGTTTTGAATAGAGCTGCTTTCCCCTTGTCGGCTTTGCTACTTTTCCAGTAATAAGGGAGGACTTTGAGATTATGCAGCAAGGTGCTAATTGACATTAACATGTGAAACAGGAAATGCTGACACAATTTAAAATTAACTCCATGTCAGTATACCGCTGACCTGTGTTAAACTTGTGATTTGTCAAACCATCTGGAATTAAATTTTAATTCAGAAACGGCATAATGCTAGGAGCAAAGTCAGTCTTGAGAAGACTTAGATTTAATAGCTTGTGAAATAAAGTAGAGCTCACCTGATGAAAAATTATTTTTCCATTTTAGTTTACATTTTAGCAAAAAGGGAATGAGTGTTGGACAGCAAAGATAAATATGCATAGCTCAGGCTAAGAGAACTGAAAGTGATAAAGTTTTTGTCAGTCCTCTCGGGCTGAGTGAAATGATCCTACTTCACTTATTGGTCAGTTTCCTTTAATGTCCTTTTAGCCAATGACAACAATTCCTAGACATGGGTTTTTTTCAGAAGGTAGGAATGTAGGATAGGAAATGGACCAAACCAGCCTACTCTGACAATTTGCCCATGCTGGTAACCAGTAGCTACCAGATCAAAAAAAAAATCAGAGAGGGAAAAGACCTATGGTAGCAGATCAGAGAGTCCTTCCCATTGCAAGTGGAGACTTTAGTCCTCATAGGGAGGGATTTTAATGTGATATGTTGGTACTATTGTGTCACTACATCATCTGTCCACCATTAAGGATACAGAAATAATTTAAAAATAAAATACAAGGCAGTTTTCTCTGCGTCAGCCATTCTGAGTACACCGTTAGGGACAGTGAATGGCTTAAACATTCTACCTTCTCAATCTATTGGCAGCTCCATCAACGTACCAGTCCCAGTGTTTGGGCACTGTATGGGGATTCTAGAGAAGAGTGAAGTCTCTTCAGAGGGACAATCAATTCTCTGTCCTGCTGTTCGGTTTAGCCGCCAGTTTCTGTCCACCTCTGAACGGGCTGCTGTGTTTTCTCCCACTCTGGTGCTTTGGGGAAGTGTCTTGCCATGCTACTTCCTGACGTGTTTCGGATCAAATGTTTGTAGCCAGCCAATTTTTGCTTAAAGACTATGGACCAGTCTGCTTGTCGGCTGCTCTAGTAGCACGAAGAGGATTTACATCCCTGGGTGTAGAGGAATCCTTGCACCAGCCCCTCCTGTATTTTAGGGCAGCTAGAGTGATGCCCTGCTGTGTGAGGGACAGGTCTGGACTAGCATGGGGTGCTTTGGCAGTCCCGACCAGTGGAATGGCCTCACAGATATTATCTAGCAGTGCAAGCTAAATAAACCCTGAGGTCCCTGAGGAACTTGCACTGGGCCTGATCTGAACTCGCCCCTGACCCCACCAACCCACACAATTTTAGCACTGGATAGATGGGGCAGACAAGTGGAGTCCCACACCACCTATGTCCAACTCACCAGGTGTGGGAGTGCTGTCATGGAGTACCTGGATAGCTAGGTGTCTAGTTACGTGTGTTCTGAAAGTTGCTAAGGAGGTTGGAAGAATCTGGTGCACTGGGATACTGCAGACCAAAGGATTAGTTCTGTCCCCATTGCTTATGGTCAGTAATACCGAACTACATGAGCACCGATTCCTCATCTGGGCTTGTTTACACTGGCCTGCTAAATCAGCGCCGCTGCAATCAACATCGATTTAGCAGGTCTGTTAAAGACGTGATAAGTCGATGGGAGAGCCCTCTCCTGTCGAATTCAGTAGTTCATCTCCCCGAGGGGTGGAAGCTAAGTTGGCGTGAGAGTGTTTCCCGCTGACATAGCACAGTGTAGACACTGCATTAGGTCAATATAAGCTACACGGCTGAGGAGAGTGATTTTTTTCAGGAACCTGAATTTACATTGACTTAAGTGGTAGTGTAGACCAGGCCTCAGAAACCGAACTACTACTCACACACTGGCTGCCCCAGTATATTAGTTTTCATACAGTGTCAGGCACTGTACAGTGTGCCAAGAAAATAGAGTCCTTGCTTTGGAGGGGCTACAAGCATGAGTTAGGATAAGGTAGAACAAAGACTGGGCTGAGTGTAAGAGGCAAGAGCTGGAGCAGGAGGTGATGAAAGGCGAGACGTCAGCAATGGAGAAGTTGTGCAGGCCTTCAAAATGTGGAAACACTTTGGAGCGGTGATGCAAGCCACATATCACTACAGACAAACTTCCCCTTAAAAACGAGCGAGTGGATGGCCCACTGTTATTTCTGCTCCCCACTGAAAACTCCTGGGTATTGGCCAACATTGTGCATGTCAGTCAATGTTACAGTAAGAGTGGCAAAATATTGGCCCTAGTCATAGTTCAGTTGTTAGCTCTGATTCTGTGAACTGTATGTACCAAGCTTCTAATACCATTAACAACGGGCTTCTCCACAAGCGTCTGCTTCAGTCCATACGTGTGAAAATGGGCAAAATCTGAGCAGCGTGGAATTGTGCTAAGCCAGGAGAGTACTTCTTTGGAGTAGCTGCCACATTAGGTAGAGATTATCTAGGCAAAAGCCTTTGAATGATCTTACTCTATTATACTGTGTTATAAGCTAATAGCTGGCCTTGTGGGACTGCTGCTCTGAGCCAAGGAGCAAGATAATGAAAATTGTAAATGAAACATAAATTTCAGCTTTTGGCCTTTTCCACTGAAACTTATTATCAAAGCACACTCAGAGCAAAATAATCACCTCAAATGGGGCCTGCGCTTTGCTTTGTGAGTTTCGATCCTGCTGCGAAAAGCAACACGATTTTATTTAAAAAATATTTTTTGTCTCAGACAAAAATGGAACAAACAAGAGTTTCTTGGTAAGAAACTTAACTGTCATCATCACACTGGGCTCTAGGAAAAAGAAATGCCTTCCACTACAAAATGTTTACATTGGCTGCCCAGGTTTCCCCTGATTTCTCTGTTGGGAATGAATAATTAAGAGGTGAACTGGACGATGGAAAAAGTCTGTTTGTGTTTAAGGCTAATGTCACAGCATTCCAAGGACAAAGCTCATGGTACATAGAAAGTTTTTTCTGTCAAGTATATGAATTAAATAGCTAAGCAAGATGCCGAGGAGAAGTGTCAAACAAAAGCAGAGAATTCCCAGTACGAAGCTTTTGGTATGCACTTACAACAGGTATTGCATGAAATGGCTGCAGAACACACATACGTGGGACACAGGGGCAATGCACGTAAGGTGTTAATAGTCTAAGCTGATGCCAAGGAAGAAAAAGAGCAGGCAGGGTCAGCTACTGTTTCCTGAGCTAAATGTTCATTTTCTTATGGTGGTCAGAGCTGGGGGTGTTTTACAATGTGCAAAACACGCACTTATAATTAAAATGAAATTGACACTGACAGACACAAGGGGATGGCAAATATTGACCGGGCACACAACATCTGTAGAACATTTGGGGACACATTTTTAAACTAAAGGCTTTAAAAAAAGCCCACAGAAATAAAGTTGTTTGGGAATTCATATGCAGCGCACGGAGCCACTTTTTGGTGGAAGCAAGCACTGATTGTACTTTAAAATAAGCAGCCACCCCACTTTGACTTTTAATTTCCTGTCCTTTTGTTTGAATATGGGGATGTTGCCATTGCTCGTAAAGAGCAGAAGATAAAAAAATGTGGTAAATACAAGAAAAGAGTACAGTGAGATGAATTTACCTGTCTACTATGGCTGCTTGGCACTACGAGGCTCCACAGTGTCTTACAAAGTTACTTAGGCATGCAGACAGGCACCTGGGAAGGGGTTTAGAAAAGTGCCTAAGTGATTTAGGTGCCTAACTCCCCTTGACTTTCAATGGCAGTTAGACACCTAACATGCTAAGGCACTTTGTCAATCTCACCAGATGCCTAGTTATATTATTAGGTGCCTAAATGCCTTTATAAATCTGGCCCAAATTTACTTTTAAAATGGAACTTAGACTCCTAAATCACCTAGGTGCTTTTGATAATTGTACTCATAGTCAAATGCATCCCGGCTACTGCTGGATGGTCTTTATGTGGTAATGTGTCTTAGCATTCCTGCTTCCAAAACAAGAGGCACCTTATAACTTTCACTCCAGTGATTTATCTTAATTGATGCTTGAGAGAAAATAGATCTCCACAAACACAGAGGTCCAGATACTCAGTGCATATTGACTTCAGAGGACCTGTGCTCATTTACCTTAGATGACACTCCGGCCTCTCATCTTTACATTTAGGGGTACATAGCAAGGATAAGAAATCAGATTTTCTTTTTCTTTGCTAGTGATGAATGTCTTTTAATCACCTGCACCAACCTAAGACTCAGCAAGTGTATTGTCTTTCCTGAAGTGCGGTACAGTAACATCCATTATTAAGCATAGCTCTGTAACGTTGAAATAAACTAGTAGGAAAAACTATACAAAGCTTTATTTTGTGTGTGTGGATTATTTTTGCCCCTTCAATTGAATGGGTAGTTCGGAAGATTCTTTTCAGTTCTGCTATTCCCTTAAGCGTTGGCTGGTAAGTGCAGGTTAAACATATGTCTTTACGTTACGAAGCACCTATCCATCACCCAGACCTTTTGTCAATTCACCCAATGTGACAATTACAGCATTTCAGAGATGAGACTTTCTAATCCTATTACTCATTCATCAACCTGTGGATGATAGGAGAAGCCAGATCGAACAGTGCCAAAAGAGCAGTGAGGAGCCTTCTCCAGTGCTGTGAAACTAGGCTTAGCTCAGGCACAATAGGTATGTAATTTAAGGTTTTGTTGAGCTGAAATCCAATCACATACTTGACTGGTAGATCACAGAAAGCCACAGGCAAAGAGAATGAGATAATTCTACCTCACACAAACACTTGAATCCGGCTTTGACTTAATAACAAATGTTTGATCAACCTTACACTGTTTCATTCCATTTTTTTTTATTTGCACCTAGTGATGGGATGGGGACTGAACTATTTTACCTATTTGAGTACTGGCCAGTAATATAAAAAGATCAGGTTGATAATGGAGGAACCTGATCCAACTGATACATAGGAAAAAGTGCAGATGATCAATATATGAAAGAAATTATGCAAATATGGCTTCCTGGGATTGGACTGAGTATGGTTTTATCAGCATTCGGTACCACAGCATGCTATTGCATAGAGAGGACATAACTGAAACACGAGAAGGGAAAATAAAAGGAGAGCAGTGAATGGGGCAAGGTGGGAAAGTATCTTTCTATCTGTGCTGTGAACTTCTTCTCCACCTCTCTCTTTTAACAGGATTCCTCCTATAATCAATCTTATTTCGAGAAACCAGTGCAGAAGGCTCAACATTTACACACATACAGATAAGAAAATCTGGTACAAGGATGTTGCACCTTAAAGTTGCTACCCAGAAGAGGTAGACAGGGGTGTGTGTGTGTGGCTTTGATATGTGCGCGCGCACGTGCCTGAGAGCTGTGTGGAGGGCAGGATCAGTCTATTTCATGGAAAGAGACACAGAGTAATCCCCATACTATGAATCAGTTCTGTGGTGAGTTAGAAAGATAGATTTTAATCTGGGAGAGTTTTTCAGATTCACCGTTAAAAAGTGGGGCAACACTGGCTGCACCATCAATGGCCTTTACATATTACAGAAATGATACCACAAAGCATTTTTGTGAAATGCATATTGAATAACACAGTCAGCAACAACATCCACTTACATTCATGCTTATCACCTTCATCACCACAATGCAGGGCATAGTAATCCAGCTTCTGTGATCTAGCTAACATTAATTTCATAGATCAACACCAAATTTTCAAAAATTTCCTCTGATTTTGAGGGCTCAACTTTAGTCACCAATCTAATTTTCACACTGGCTGAGCCCTGCCCCGCCCCTGCTGATTCACTGCAATGGGATTTTAGATGCTTGGAATCTTTGAAAATCAGATTCCAGGTATTGCAAGCTGGGCAGCCAAACGTTCCAATGTCCAACATTAATTGAAACTTTAAACAAAGGGTGTAAATATTTTGTGTTTTTTAAAAAGACAAATGTTTAAAATTGATTAAAATTTGGCAAAAGTAGCAAATGCTGTAGGGGTGTAATTGGAATGATAGAACAACAAAATGGCCACTAGAATCAATCAAGACAATGGAAGTGGGTAACATATGAAAGTGGGGAGGGGAAAACGAGTATATAAAGGCGTATTTAGTGCCCATTACAGCAGCAGGTAACAACCATACTGTATTTGTGTCAAACCAGGGGAGCCAAATCCTACCCTGAGGAATGTGATGACCTGGATAAAACAAGAACCTCGGAGAGATGAAAGGGAGCAGAAGGCCACAATGGGGGCAAAGAGCTAAAAATTCAGTTCAAGACTAGGAGTTAGTCCTGAAAGAGACCAAAATACAGGCATCATGCTGCCTCCAGCCTAAAATAAACAGGATACAGTGTTCTGAATTCTAGAACAAAGGTAATCCAGAAACAGCATTGAAATGAATAATTTAAAAAAAATAAATGAATTGTTTAAAAAAACCAACAACCCAACAATTTGTCTGATGTCCAAACCCTGTGTGTGTGAGAGAGAGATTTTCAGCAGCTCAAAGGAGTAAAATGGAACTGAGATATTTTCCAAATTGGAGAGGGAAGAAAGACAACTGAATATAATCCGAGAAGCTCAAATTGGAGTCAAATATGGTTCCAAAACTAGAGATTTCATAGACACAGATATTTCATTTTGCAATACAGAGTCTGAGATTTGACCAGACAATTGCTCTGGGGTTCTGACTAGAATAGCCTCAGTTTTAAAAATATTTAGGAGAATAAAATTTGAATTTCCTAAGACTTTGGTGGTGGCTATCAACTAACATTGAGACAAACAATATGAAGTTGACTACTTGTCTGACATACCAGATTTAGGAAGAGAACAGCAATTTTTGCTAGATTTAGCCACAGACATCAGCTCACAAAAGACATGTTCTTCCCCTGATGTTTGCAAGCTTTTCATAGCTAAACTCTTTTTTACTGCCATGGAGGCAGGTTGTGTTTGCACCACATATTGTTGAGTGACAAAAAGCCACACAAAATAGCTCTGTTAATACTCTGTAACAGAGTTACTGCCCTGCCTGGGTGAGTGAACATTCCTCAACATACACACAGAGAACCCTGTGGCTCCTTCCTGGCTCAGGAAGTAATTCTGAGCCCTTCCGAGGAGAATCTGTTCTTCCTGATTTAGGGACAGAGGGAAACTTTGGGTTACCACAAGTTTGGGTTACCAACCACAAGACGGAAGCCGTCTCTCTATCCTCTCCTAGTAAATAGACCTTTGGTTCTTTTTGCTTGCTGAACTTGTGTCAACTTGTGCTAGCCCACCAATAAGCAGACTGCAAGAGAAAATAACAGTTATTTGCCACTGTTGCTATTGCTAGTATCAAATGTATCCACTAGGAGTGCATTCTGCACTATGCACTGAATCAGGGGAGGAGGAGATGAAGTGGCCTTTAGAACACTCCTTATTAATACATCCTCTTAATTATCTATAGCCGTTTGGAAGCAAGTGCATTGTTAATTCATCTTTTGAGCAAGCCGTATATATTTATAGAAAGACACGCAAACAGCTATCTGTATTTTTAATACTAATGGTATTTTCATGATATTATATATGTATATAATTTTACCTATTTGATAATCCAAGTGAAGTAATCAGAGGTCAAGCTGTGACAAAAGTCCCAGAATAGCAGCAGTGAAAAGTAGGACATCTGGAATGACCACTAAGTAATTATTTCAAATATGTAGTATGAGATTTTCCCTACTGATGGGTAAAATGCCTATTGATTGCAATGGCGGCAGAGTTCAGCCAAAGCTTTTGAAAATCCCACCTGTCACCTTCTTTTGTTTAAAAGAAAAGAAAAAAAGAGACAGTGGACAGAAGAATTATAATAAGTGGGGGAGAATAAAGAAGAAGAGAAAAGGAAGGCTAGAGCAAAAGGAACAAAACATTACTCTGTTCGAAAAGGGTGAAATTCACTGCACTGCAGAGGACTTGCCATGCACCACTTAAACCTTGTATTGCAGGCTCAAGTCTGCTCCCAGAGAAATCATCTCATTAACTTTAACTGGTATAGGATGTTGTTCAAAGGGCTTAGGCTGTGGATACCTTGTGTGGGTCCTGTGCCCTCTTCTGAATTTAACCCAGAATAAATCCATTGCACTCTCATGCTGGTCATACTTACACCACTTAAACTCCATGGTGCTGCTTCTCAAGGTGGGATTTTGGATGCTGCAGCAGAGTGACCACATGGGGAATCTCTATACTCACTATGCACTCCAGAAAGGTTTCGGGGAGGGTCTCTGTGCTGGCATTGCGCACACCAGTGCAGAAGGTGGCATGGGGGATGGACCGACGGAGAGAGAGACCATGTGAGCTAACTCTACCCAGTCATACTGCATTCTTCACTGTAGCTGAACTTTCAATGTTAGACCCAAATAGACCACAGTAAAGGAATCCAGTGTGCAGTTAACAAAACGCTTGGATGATGGTAGTGAGGTTCATACCCAAAAGAAAAGGTCACAATCTCTAGCTAGATGAAGACTGAAAAAAGAACTCTTAGCTGCTATTGTTTACTGGACATCCAAAGGCAGCTGGGGATACAGGCAGGCCCTGTGCTGTGTGATTTAACTCTGAAAGGTGGACATCCCATGTCAGCTAAAGGGGCCATATCATCCTTAGTCAGTTCTTCTCACCCCTCACCTCTTTAGTCAGGTATCACTCATCCAAGCCCCAGTCTTGGCCACACTCTGGGATAGTCAAGGGATTACACTACCTTGGTCCAACAAAATAAAAACAGGGCTAAAAGTCATCAACTTACAGATGGCATGACCCTCCTAACTACAGTATCTGACTACCTACCTTCTCATACACATGAAATGGGGGGGGGGGGGTTGGGGGGGAGAGAGTAAAATCCTGTCCCTAAACATCAAAGGATGATCTCTAAAGTTAATTGGCCTTATTATCCACTCACACTGGAATAATTCCACTGACTTCAACCGAATAAGTCTTGATACACAGCAGTGTACTGGAGGAGAGAATCAGGTCCAATAATTAGCCTGTTAGGTGAACTGACACACAAGCTTCTGTACAAAAGGATTCAGAATGGATTTGAGTAACCAAAAAAAAAATGTTTTTTGCTTCTGTGTTCCAGTCAAATAGGAGGCACTTGGCAATGGCCAGTCTGTACTGGCAGATCTAACAGTCTCACTGAAATCCTGCCATTTGGGGAGGTGAAGAACCTCCCCCCTCCCCCCACCCCGAGCAGAAAAGGTCTCTGTCATGCTCAGAGCTTGCGGATCCCCTGCATGGACTCCTTAAAGTCTGTCTCCACCCCTTTCCCAGCAGTTCCCAGTTCAGCTGAAGGTAAAGGCCTGCATGTGTACAGACCTGGGAGCACAAATAGCTCCAAAGAAATCTAAGAACAATATCCTTGTAATTTCCAAAACGTTCCTGTCCTTTGGCAGCATTGCTGTTCGGTGTTTGATTCTATACCAGCAGACTGCTGGCACAAGCAACGCTTAACTGGGTTGAGTGTAAACTTAGCTTATTCCAAGGAGTTATTAGGGGTACTGCAGAGGGCCACTAAAGTCTTGGTGAGCCCGGTATAGCCACCCTCGCTATGGTTCATGTTAAAAGTTTTGATGATCTGTCACATTTCTGCTCCCCTACTCCCGAGCTCTATGAGCTACAATGCTCTGTATAAGCCAGTTACCTTCCAGTGGTACCACTAGACCTTTGTGAACAATTAAGCTAAGGTTGAAGGTCGTAATAGATCAATTTTGCTGACCATATTAAATTTTATTTTTACTGAAAGGAACTTTTTGTCTCTTTTATCAGGAGGAAAATTAAGCTGTGAACTGGAATTCCATCAGGCTGTCTACTGTGAAGCCCTGGGGCTTTAGCAAAGGAGTAGCAGTGGTCAGAAACTGCACTCAACAGTAAATTTATTTCTTCTTTATTAAAAAGAATAATTTATGACCTGTACAGTACATCTTAAAGAGGGAATTTAACACAATACACTGTATTCCCCCATTGCCTTAAAGGGCCTAAACCTGCAGTATACAGGGGAGGTGCTGATCTCCTTCAATACTATTGGAGTCATGGTATTGAAGGGAACTCACTCCTCAGGATCAGGATCAGGCCCTAAGCAATTGGCTGTCACGGCTATGCTTTTATTTTGCTACTTAAAGACTAGGGAGTTCTTTTCTGGTCTCTAAAGAGCATATTTCCCATGGAAAAGTTAACTAAATGTTTAGCATGGCTAACTATAAACTGAATGGGGCACAGTACGAGGCCTTTGAAACGGGGATTTTTTTTTTCTGGTTTTGAATCTAATGTTTTGCTCTGTGTACAAAGGAAAAGGTGAGATTTTCAAAACCACACAACATTGGCCAAGCTCTGCTCCCAGCCAAGCCACTGAGAGTTTTGCAGCTGACTTCTGTGGAAGCAGAGTTAGGTCAACACTAAGCACTTTAGAAAATCCTACCCAAACTGGCCGTTTGAGTGTGATTGCATTATTTTAAATGATAGCTATTTATTTATAAGGGGAAATCATTTAAAACTCAAATAAACCAGAAATGAAATCATTTAGTCCTCCCCCGTTTCCAGAGAGGGGGTAGCTTTGTTGGCTGAACATCCGTCTGGAAAGGCCAAGACACGCTGTCAAGATAATTGCTGGGCTGACTTAGCCCTTGATTTTCCTGGAGTTGAATTCCATACTTTGCACTCATGGGGAAGGAGTTGCCTTGTGGCTCTTAAAAAGTAAGTTCTTGTCTTCTTTGCATGGACATTAAAAATGGGCATGACGAATGTGGGCACAAAACTACAGTCATGCGTACAAAACTGGTAAAACCTGTGCGGTTGACCAGGTACTTTGTGCATATAATTGCACATGCAAATGGTGTTCCATTTGGTGCATAGTTGTATGTGTATGTTTTAAAATTAGACTGTAAAGATCCTATAGCCCCTTTTTTTCTTAAGATTAAAGGTTCATCTAATCAGCCAACATTTCTCATCCCTATCTTGTTGTGCAGTATGTTATGTTCCAGTCATCTCGCTGGTTCCAGCTTCCACATTAAAGAGTTTCAGTGGAGGATAAAGTGATTCTATTTTATACTGTATAATTTGGAAAACATCCTGTGGGATAATATTAATATTTATTATCTTGACAATAGATGACAAGATATAAACCACAGTTACGAAAGACTGATAATTAAGGATATTTTTTCAAGATATTACTAAACACAGTACTAAGAAAGCAAAACAGCTTTTCAGGACCCAACTCCCTGGTATTCAAATGGGATATCCCAGCTTTATGGGGACCTATCATTTCATAAACACATGTATGAAAGTTAATGTAAGCTATGTGTGGACATCCATGAGAAAACAGAAGTATTTCCTTATATGTATTAGGTCTCACTGGCTAGCAGTGGATGCCAAGAGATTTCTGTTGCTACCACAAAGTTTAGATGGAGATGATGAGTCAGTAAATGTGTATGTTAATGCTGCTAATTATTATTTCATTTTCAGTCTTCCTATCTGTGCACTTGATAACATGTCTGCTCAGGCATACACACAAATTGTTGCTTAATTACTTTATTTCTTCACAAATCCTATCTTTTATTAGCTGCTCACAGCCACTTTGGTATAGATTTGATTCCAAAAAGGGGATAAATATACTTTCAATAAGATAGATATGAAAGAGAGGTAAGAACCAATCCTGCTCCTTTTAAAGTCAATGGGAGCTTTGTCACTGACGTCACTGAAAGAAGAACTGGGGCTTATTTACTTTTCTTATGAAGAAGATATGGACAAATCATCTTTTTTGAAGGTAAGTGCAAGAAAAACGACAAGTATGATAACATTACGCAAAACAAAGAACTTCTAGCTCCTCCACCCACATACAATCAGTGTGTCACAATTAATTGAATTAGTTATCTTAACAAAACACAGCATAACCTACTGGCTCTCTTCTTTCTATTGTTCTTACTGTCTCTGACTTTTTTGCTTGGTGATAATGGCTCTCAAAGCAAAGCGTTCCAGGGACCCTGTTTTGTTAAATACTTCAGTAATGGAATAGTAATTTTATTGATTATTGAAGTACAGCATTGCATCCACTGTATCACAGCTTCACTGTAACAGAAATCCTGTCTAGAGATGCCATCCTTAGCAGGTAACATTTATTTTTGCCAAAAAACCATTGCAACCACGGTAAAAACTTCGGAAAGGAAAAGGAAGAGGAAGGGAAGCTTACAGTTCAAACACTTCTTGCTTCTTAGGAAGCAAGTTGACAATGCTTGTAAAATCACCTATAACTACTGCAGCCTGCCCTTCCCACTAATTCTTGCTTTCTTCCCTGTACACACTAATCAGGGACATTTCTAAAGATTTGGGGTATTAGTCTCATTAGGGTGTCCTGGTGTAAGTGAGAAGATATTAGCTTCTTCCCATGTTCCTAGTCAGTTTGAAAGGAAATATGACTATAAAGGTATTTGTGTATCACAGGGCCTTCTCCAAGCCTAAACCTATTGCCAGTATGCTTGGGAAACTCCCATGTGCAAAAAGAAACCTGAGGAATGTATGCGTACAAGAAGAGACTTGGGAAATGTACTTGGAGAACGTGCTTAGGGTTTGCTTTGAGGAATGTTCACTGTGAATGTAGAGTTCAAGTCATAACAATCTATTCAGACAGCTGAGCTCTGATGCCTTCCCAGAATTACAATGTGCTGTACATCCACTGTGTGCGAGTGCAGAGTGAGGGGGAAGACTTCACTTCAAACTCCACTCAGGTAAGCTGTCTCTAGCTGGCAGCTGAGATACCGAAAAGCAAATCGCCATCACAGGCTCTTCCTGCTGCCAATGCGTAGGGGCTATACAAGATCACCTGCAACAATCACTATTCAATCCTTATTAAAAATATGGGTTGGAAAGAGCCATGATGATTTGTTCATAGCCATTTCCATATTTCTTCTCTGAATATTTTATTCATTTATCCATGTCCATCTTTTCTTTTGTAGCCTGGGCTGTCTCAAGGACAAAAACCCTTTCCCTTTCCTCAATCTTTTGTCTTCCAGTCAAAATACAATGCTAAACTGAATCTCCTCCTTCCTGACTTTATTCTTCAAGGGGAGGGGGGTGTTGTGAAATGCCGGGCCTTTAGTTATTAAACACCTTCAGTGATATTTATGACAGATTTTCTGCTTCTTTTCTACTGCACAAAATCTTGAAGATCATTTAAACTGGAGTCTGAGATTTTCATGCTCAGTGCTAATGTAGCACTTGCTTCATAATGAAGCTTGAAATGGTGGGTTTTAGCTCCGCACATCGTTTTCCTTATTTTTAAATATTAAGGGCCAGAGCCTAATCTGATGAAAAGCACCACACCTCTGTTGAAGTAAATGAAGCTATATTTATTCACACCAGCTGAACATTTGGCGCTGTTGACATCAGGCCTGCTGCAGCACAGATACCAGCAATGGTGTGGTTTCATTCCTGTTGAGGATAGGAGCAGCATTTAGGGGGGAAGAAGGAAAGCAGAGTGTGAGGAAGATATGTCTATCACCCGTTGGGAAGGGCTGGTGAGGGAGATGTATGGGGTAAAAGGGGTTGGAAATTAAAAGATAAAGTCTTCATAAAAAAGAAAGCTCAAGCTAACAAGATATGACCCTTCCTTGATCACTTTGCTTCAGGTGTCTCAGGTAGCATCAGTGGCCAAGAATAACTTTTTCAATCTCTCCCATTGATAGGGACCTCCCCACACTAATCCAAGCACTGGTGACTTCCAGGTAAGACTAAGTTACTCAGGAGTGCACTTGAAATCTGTATGGAAGCCACAGCTAGTGCCATAAGAGAGGGGCTGCTTCTTAGACGGGACTAGCTGATAGGAACACATTACACCAGTTCTTCAACTGCTGCACTGGCTTTCTATTTGCGTTTAGGGGCAATTCAAAATGTTGACTTTATTCTATGTGGCTTTGTTTCTGGTTACCTACAGGACACCTCTATTCCCAAAAAGCCACCAAAGAAGCTGAAAGCTGTAGTCATCTGCAATGCTACAGCTAACAAACAGACTCTAGATTTAAGTTTCAGAATACTGGTGGCATGATATTCTCGGTATGAGTTTACTGGCTTCACAGAACAGCTTTAATTTGATGTGCTAGTGGGGAGAATGGGGGAATGCAAGGGATTGTTCTTTTTCTGAGACGAGTCAGATTTGTATACATGCACCCTAAGCCCCATGAAAAAGAGTCTACATCTATACATAAGTAACATTTATTCTCATCATTTTCTTCCACAGAGCTTTCCCCCTCCACCCCCCCAGGAGTACACATTTTTAAACACAAAGGGTCCAATCTGGCTCCTGTTAAAATCAAGAACAAACTTCCCATTTACTTGAATGAGATCAGATTTGGGCTCAACATGAAAGTGCACACATTTTTTGGTTAACTCTGACACTCTTTTGTCAGGCCCTGCAGTGACACACAAAAGAAAGTTGACCAGCTGTGTTGTGGGCAAAGAAAGATGGCTGTGCGCTCAGAAATCCATTGCTCTAGCTGTATCAGGCTGTTCCTGTGAACCAGGGATTTTGTGCACTTCATCCTTATGCATGCTATAGTGGGAGAGTGTATTACAAATGTGCATTGAAATAGAAGAGAGAGTTCAGAGTGAGGACACCGTAGTACAAAGCCCTTTGGTATGGGAGAACTAAAATTGCATGAGCTAAGCGTGATCTATATTCATTTCATAAAATTCTCACCACACGTATCTGTGGCGTGTAATGGTCACTTTTCTCATGAATAAAGAAGGTGCTGGTCTCTTAGGATATGAAGGCTTCGGTCATGGGAATAAAACATGGGACCCTAGTTAACAATTTAGTTCAAACCCTGCCCCCCATCTACATGCACAGTTCTGAAAACAAAACCCTAAACCAGAAAATAGGGGTAACATCTACACAAGTGCCACAGTAACCCACCTGCAGCTACACGACTATCGTGCTGTGGTGTAGACACTTGCTACAAAGATGGAAAGGGTAAATCCATCCCCTCTAGATGATAGGAGAATTATTCTGTTGACCTAGTGGGCTTTATACCAGGGATTAGGTTGGTTTAATAATGTCTCAAGGGTGTGGATTTTTCACGCTCTACAGAAGTAGCTAGGTCAACCTAAGATTTAGGTGTAGACAATCACCATGCCTAGGTTTGCTCCTACCTCCATTGAAGAGCTTTCATATACTTCAGCAGGAACAAATCTCATGTCCTAAAAATATGTTTCAAACCATTTTCAGCATAGTTATAAACTAGCAGAGTAGTGACGCTATTAGTGGGCAGGCTCAAAATGTTTGCAAAATTCTAGATATGGTGTAGGGGCCTAGATATTATGGTGATGGCAATGCAATTTTATAGGGTTAATAAATCTATAGTACTTGCATATAGATCACAAAGGAACTATAATTTAAACAGATGAGGAAACTGGGTTCAGAGAGATGAGCTGTGACTAGACCTCAATACCTCCTGACTTCTAATTCAGTGCCCTGCTTGCCTTGTGTCAAGGCTGAATCCGCACTCTGCCACTTCGAGTACAGAAGGTGGGGGCCTGCAAGCATTCTAAAAATGAATACTTGCCGCTCCAGGCTTGTATTAAACTCCCAAGGTTACAGCTTTTCTCTGACCTTGGCTTGGTAAACACTGCCACCACCCAAATGCAAAAAAAAACCCCTTGGACCTAAGAAGGAGCACTTGGGAATTCCTTCCTGTTGGAGTACCCCCAAGCTGTTTTAAACCTCCCAGAGAAGAGCCGAGAAGAAAACAAAGGAAATTAGCTGTTGCCACCAGCTAATCAAACAGCATAGGCAGAAACCTCTTAGGACACAACAATCCAAATCCTGTTCTTAAAAAAGGTAAATTTTATTAAAAACAAAAAGAAAGAAAATACATCTGGATCTTAGGCTTTTGCTAGATTTTAAAAGAGCAATTCCAAAAATTAAGCACCCAAAATAGCTTTCTTGGGGGTTTAGCTTAAAGGTTCAAGCAAACAAAAGCATCTGGGGTTACCACAGAGGAAATCCACCTGCCAAAATAAAGAAATAAACCTGATTGTGTCTATCTAAACATTATCTATCCAAATGATTCCTTCTAGATATGGAAGATAATTTTTCATACCTGGTTCAAACCTTACACAACATTCCTGCTTATAGCATTGCTGCTCTGTGTCCCTGCAGCCCAGAGAGAACAACAGATAAAAGGAAAGTTTCTTTCCCAATTTTTAAAAGTTCTAGCCTTCCCATTGGCTCTTTTGGTCAGGTGCCCACTTTTTTTCCTTTAACTGGGGGACTTTTTAACCCTTTACAGGTGAAGCAAGTAGAGAACAGCTACCAAGAGGGATTTTATGTCTAACTGGCTGGCTGGGTGTCCATCAAAGGGAGCTACCCACTGCCTTTATTTATCACACCTTACCACACAGGGTATGTCAACACTGCATTGTAAACCCAGGTCTGCGGGACCTATGCTTATGGACTCAATGGTTGCAAGACCATACTTGATCATCCACACTGCAAACCTGGGTTTACACTTGCTGGATCTGCTCTCACAACCATGTTAGTGCATCCATAGTGTACTACACAGACCTGCTGGAGTCATTTCCTCTTCTATGCCTCAGTTTTCCCATCTGTAAAATGGAGATAGTGATACTGACCTACTTTGTAAAACAGTTTGAGAGCTACAGATTAAAAGCGCTGTATACGATTTATCTTCAGAATAAAAAGAATACCTAAAATTAACCAAGGGCTTCAGTCCTTGGCTGGATCAGAGACAGAGTCCTCAGCATCTTCTAGGATCAAGTTCTAGATTAGTAGTTTATAGTATAGGCTAACAGTAATAAAAAAGCCCAGTCCTCACTGGACAAGCAAATCATGGCATGAGTCCCAAACCTGTTTCATGAAGGTGGATTAGCGGGCAGGATCGGGGCCTGTGCTTGCAACCATCGTATTCTAAAACAGTTGCCAAACATGTTTCTGCATATGGTGTTTCTACCATGAACCACTGCATGGAAAGAGTTCATTTGCTTCCTATGCTCTCACGAAAGCCAACACTGATAGCTTGGAAAACATTGTTAGATAAATGTCAGTTTCTTCCATAGTTTGTGAAATCAATACAAACTGATTCAAAGACTCACAAACGGTAATGTGAAAATAAAATGATCTGTGTTATGGTTTTTAAGTAAATGATGATAAACTAATAAATGCCATTACTTTGTTGAATTTAGCTGATGTTACTATGTTGACGTTAAAAGCTATCAGCTTAACTATATAAATCCATTTGACATGTCTTTATTCAGATAAAACTTTAATACTGCAAGTGTAGCAAATTAGATGCAAATGCTCTTTTTATTTTAAGTATATTTAAAGCTGCCTTTTCAATGCAAATTTTACAGGAAATCTCAACAAGCTAGGACAGACATCTTAGCTGTCAGCATGCAGCACTTTCATTTTGGTCTCAGGCTTGGGAGCTGCTTTTTGTCCCTGCAGACTGAGATAATTAAAACTACAGAGAGATGATTTTAAATATACATGATACACAGTTCCTTAAATCACGGGATAATGCATAAATGCAACCATTAACATTTTTGATAGCACAACACTGACCAGACAATGTGGCAAAGAGGATTTTATTGAGCAGTTTTACTCCTGTGTAAACAATTCTGTGTTTTTTCTTATAAATTTCACCTGAATTAGTACAGAGGGCTAAAAATATCAATTTGAAGCATGGATTGCGGATGTTCTCATTAAAAAGACACAGATACCATTAACTATTTTTTAAAATTATACTTTAACTTCTTTGTTTTCAAGTAGTCTATAGCCTCTTTGGAATACATATCTATTTCAGCTTTGATTTGCTGAACCCCTGAATGAGTTTATCCAAACAATGTGACTTTACCCAGATCTTTCTAAAATCCCACATCTCTTGTGGCTGATAAAGCTGACTTTAGCTAAGAAGAGTTGGATCAGGGTGATTTAAATTTCACAGTGAAAACGATAAGGGCTTTACTAGAAATAATAAGCACAATCAAATACTGTCATGGGCAAACAGTTGAACGTGCAGTGAGAAATTTGGCAAGACTAGTCTTTTTCAGTGTTGATTTAATGAAGTAATGGAGAGTAAAATGGAAAAAATGACACTTGCCCTAAGTAGTAAACTTATGTTAATACCAGACCAGTAATTTTTAAAAAAACATTATTCATTAAAAAGCAGAATTAATACTCTAATAACTTTTAAAATGTCACTACCCCCTCTCCCCCACTAGCTACTGTAGTCAGAAGAGTCTGTTCTGGCAGTTCTCTACAAACTGGCTGAGTGATGCCCTATTATTGTCATGAACCACATGTCAGTTTGTTGAGCCTCAGGATAACTTGTGTTTCATGGAAAGAATAAGGAAAACACACGTCTACTTAAAGCTTCAGGGCAAACAATAATGGTCCTCAGTTTAAAATAATTTTGAACAGTTGCTTGTCCATTTAAATAGCATGCATCTTTGCCTTTCTCATTCAGATTTCGTTGGGAAGCTCCACAGAGCCAATTCCAAATGAAGGCTTGCCCTGAGCTGTTGCATCTCCAAACTCAAAGGGTTTTATTTACTGAATCCAGATGTGCATTTCAGTTCCACAACCAAAAAGGCTACTGAATAGGGAAGGCTGTGGGGGAGGGGAAGGAAAGGCTAACTTGAGTGACATTCTTTTTATCATTTTATAGACACTTCTCAGTAGTGTGCATATCTCAAGGAATTGGTCTCCATAATTACAGCAGCTTGATCAGAGGAATGAATGTATATAGAACATCTGAAGGAGAAAACATTATGTTGCCAAAGAGCTAAGGTTAAGAATCCCTCTGTGCAATTTAACAGTTTTAATTCCTCCGTTTTAATGCCTCCCAGGCCATTGTGTCTTTCTACTTTAGCTCCTTCAAGAAGCCCTCTCAAAGCTGCCAAATGGATTAGCTCTCCAAGGGAGATGCTGGCTCCCTCCTGCTTATAGACAGAATACATCACCTCCTTCCATGCGCATATCCTCCATTGGTCTGCAACCCAGAATACTTGCTCCACCCTCAAAGTTGGTCTTCCTTACTGTCAGCACCAAATGCTACAGTGGCTCATGCCATCACTTGACCCTCTCCGGTAAGCTAGGTTTTTTACATGTGGGCTGTGTTTTTTAAAATAAAACATTTCCTGCAATGAGAGCAGTGGCAGTAGCCGTCATTAACTGACAGGGCTGGATGACTATTCCAGCCCAACCTTTCTGATACAGTTCCAGTCAGTAATTATATGGATGTTATAAATCCACGAATGCATGCAGCGTTGTAGCCCTGATGGTCCCAGGATATTAGAGAGACAATGTGGGGGAGGTAATATCTTTTATCGGACCAAATTCTGTCGGTGACAGAGACAAGCTTTGAGCTAATACAGAGCTTGTCTTCAGGTTCCGAAGAGTGCTGAGTAAGCTCAAAAGCTTGTCGCTCTCACCTACAGAAGTTGGTTTTATAAATTCATGAATATAGGTTATAAGAAAAACTAATCTCTTCAAAACAGTTTCTCTCCATAGTTAATGACCAGTGAATTATAATGGACTCTGTCACTGACAAGTTTGGTAAACATATTTTAAGGGAATGAAATTATTCTCAGAATAAAATAATACTAAACATCTCCCACCCACAATCACACACACATATTTCCTACATTTGCCTCATTACAGGACAGCTATGTCCTTTAAGATACAAAGATTAATGGGGCATTTTATGAGACTAATACATTTTAAATTTTAACACTGGAGTTAGCATCTATAATTGTACAATTATACGTTCATTTAGATTTTTTTTTTTTTAGGATAACTAATCACAGGTGACTAGAACTGTGTGAAGAGACAGAATTTATGTTACTCCTGCTGTACGGAAACTAAATCATGCAGGAATTGAAACTGTTTTCCTTATGATAGATAGTTCAGGCAAGATTAGTCAGTCACTGTTTCGGATATAATGCTTTTTTATTACACATACTTTATGCAGGACTATTGTATCTGTAACATATATTTCTGCATACAGCAAATTAACTGTTGTATAATGCAAGACCCAAGAAAGAATATCATTAGTTCTTGCTATCCCACAGTCTTGAGCAGCTGGTGAAATATATACCAATCATCCAACAGCTAGCTTCATGTTAACATGTATAACAAAGCCGGAACCATTCCTGTTTGACAGGACTTTACCATGCAGTAATAAATAAGGGTAAATTATTGATGGAGATAACTACTAATATTATTATGACCTCAATTAAGTGCTTTTTTCAGACACATTAGCAACAAAAGGTCTTCTCTCCGCTCATTGCTGTTTTTTCAAACCCCACTTTACATTCAAATCTAATTGATCAAACCTATTTGCCATTTCACTGTGAGTGGGTAACCATAATGGGTAATCTATCAGCATGGTGCTCCCCATAAAGCTATTAACACCTTTTGTTGTTTGCCTCCAGTTTCTAAACGTGCTGAGAGGTTCAAAAAGACAAACCCTACAATCTGTTAGGATTGTACACACCTGTGACTTGTGGCACTCTTAATTACCATACTTTTTAAACTCTACAGTTAAATACTGCTATTTCTGACACCAAGTCCGTCTTTATTTGCTTATGAGGCTGTGAGAGAGCGAAATGAAAGCTGATTAGCAAGATGGCAGCTCCATTGCTTGCAGTGGGGGTGAGTTTAGGTGAAGCATGCCATCTCCCCATCGCTCACTGCTTGACTTTAGTCATCAGAGTTGAGATTACTCAGCAACAAGGCAAATAAATAGAGCATAGAGTTTTTTTGCCCTTTGGCAAATTGTATTAGTTACAGGGATACATGTGTCAAGTATGGATCAGTTGTTTGTTTGTCAGAGGGTTTTTACAAAAGGACAGAGGGAGATCATTTCTGGGGACAGATTGTGTAGTGTGCTTACTGTGGGATTACATTCATTAAAAAGTAAAGAGCTAATGATATAATAAGATGCAGACTAAGTAAACTGAAGAACATAAAGGCAAAGCTCAAGTGTCCGTAAGGATGTCTCTCTTTTCATATCATCAGTTCAAGTTTTCAGCTTCAAGAGGAAACCTGATTAATTCTCTTTCTCCCGGCTGCATCCCTCAGCTTTGTAAAAGCTTGATACTAGAGTTTTAATTTTGGAGATTCACCCCTTTAATACCTTTATCAACCATATAGGAGACTGGCTGGGACAAAGCAATGGGGTATGGTACCTTTGGCTTCATCATTTACTGGATCAAGTTAAGCCTAATTATAAGTCATTACCTTCTTCTGGCTGTTTGTTCAGTGGCCAAGTTAAATGAGATGACAGTCCCCATCCTTGTGGCCAACTATCCAGGTCACAAAACCCAAGGGGACATGATGGCAGTTCCATCATAGAGGCTGAGGACTGAATGTGCAGGGAAGTAAACTATGTCTCCATGCCTAGGCTTGGTCTGCACGAAGGGATATTAGCAACAATGCATCAGTTGAGCTATACCAGCAGTGGCAGTGATGGGAGTGCATCTGTAGACAAGGATGTTGGTAACACCAGAAACCACTGGAATCGTGCCTAGATCAGGGCTGCCGCTGGAGAAGCAAACCAGCATCAGCTCCAGTGGCAGATTTCCTAATGCAGCCATTGGGACAGTTGAACTGGGAGTGGCACTGGTGGATTTTTTTTTTTTTCACATTTGTCTGGTATACACCCAACCTAAATTCAAGGGCAGAGTTTTGTTTCCCTGCTCAATCAGTCCTTACCCATCATGGATGCCACTTATAAGGCGGGGGGGAGGAGGGGTTGGGTTGGTTTCTTTAGCTTGGTGCCACAAGTACTCCTTTTCTTTTTGCGAATACAGACTAACACGGCTGTTACTCTGAAACCTGTCGGTTATGATACAATAACCAGAATAACTGTATAATATGGCTGCTCATGCTGCATCTGTCCTACAGCTAAACCATGTCATTCTCCTGGGTTGTTAAGCTAGCCCTCTTTCATATGTAATAATTCATAAATTAAAAAGAATCTCTAAATACAAAGCACCCCAAGTAAAGATGGGTATAAGTGTGTGCATTGCCATTGATTTAAACTGAATGATGCCAGCTTATGCCAGAAGTGAATTTGGCCCTTCTGCGTCAGCATGTTATGAGTCACACACTGAATAAAATAATAGACATTTATGTTGGTTTCAAAAATGCCTTTAAGACACATTGCTCAGAAGCGGTCACACTCTGATTAGCTGTTGGTACAAGTAATAGGGTAAATTAACTAAAAGTTTAAATAATAATATGAGACATTTGAGTGTTTTAAAGTGGTTGTTACTCACTCTTTCAGTAGCTAGATGCTATTCATGAATGTAAGTTACACTAATTGACTAGTGCTTCCAGAATAAGGTCTCAAATAGTTTGCCACATTGACAATTTTCTTTGCTGAAATCACCTTTTGTATATCTTTATCTTGTGTTAAATCAACCAGAACTGTCCTTTGGCCATCTTATTGGAGTCCCGCATGGCAGAATATGAGGGAAATTGATGACAGCTCATACATCTTGCTGTCTGAAAGGAGATCCTCCTACTGGATATCATGCAGGGCAGCAGTTTAGAAGCCCACCCACTCTTTCTTCAGAAGAGGTTGCATTTTCCTAAGGCATTCCATGGAGAGAGAAACATGCACCATCAAACAGCAGAGCTCCACGCACTTAGCACTGCATAGTGATTCTGACTTAGGTGACAGTTCAGCATTATCTTAATAGAGGCTGCCATTCATATACCAGCTGGAAACAAAAATCAATAGACTGTGAGAATGGACTTAAAAGGTAAACCATGGAAATAAGATGAAACACCCCCCCCCCAATCTCCATCAGTGTACTAGTATGTAACAGTTATGCAGTGTTTTATGATTTCAAACAATTGCAGACAATTAATCCTTACAACCTCCTTTGATGTAAACAAGAATTACTGTTCCCATTTTACAAATGCAAAAACAGACAAAGGGCCAAATTAGCCATTGATGTAATTTATTAACTTCAATCTAGTTCAAAAGGGATGGATTTGGTCCAGAGAGGTTATGTGACTTGCTCAAGGTCACATAACAAGTCATCAGCAGAGCCAGGATTACTAGTCAGGACGGCCTAGCTTTCAGTTTCAATCTTTGTCAAAACCAGGCTGCCCAACTCGCTGCATATGCACACGTGTGTATGTAAACACATAGGCAGTGAAAATGTTCAAAGGAAAGTGATTTTTGGTAATATGGTCATTGAATATTAGACAAGCTCTTGAAGCTGCCGCTACAAGTTCCTCGCGGTGGCACATCCATCTCTATTACTGTGTACATATGTGCAGTGGCTGTTTTGAAATGACCAGTTTCAGGCACTATTTAATTCCAAACAGCATTTGCCTGTAATACCATTATAAGCCAAATCAAAGTGCCTTTGTGATAGATCTGTAAAGTCTAGTTACAGAATATTGTTCTCTCTCTCTCTCTCTCTCTCTCACACACACACACACACACAGAATGTATTTGCAAGGATATTGAGGCAGAGGCAAGAGATGGAAAAGGAAAAAGTCCATTTAAATGAAGAACAGTGCCAAAGACACAGTTGTAAGGTACAGACGGGGAAGATCATTAATGAAAGCACCGAAGCAGCCCCATCTGTGATAGAATACTCAGTCTTTTAGTCCCCACTGCTGTGTTTACTGCTCCTTAATGTGGTATTGTTTACTCACAATTAAACTCTTTACCATTAATTTAACTTTCAGATGCTGAATTGGTCACACAGATTCAAATCCCAGGGTCCGGACAGATGTGTTCTATACACTTGTTTAAACACGGCTCTCATTAGGAAGTAATGCATGTATAGCAAGCTGATTACAGTACAAAGCAGGATGCTTTATCATGGGAGCCTCTCTGGAGGCACCAGTGAGTTTGTCAGCTGCTGGTGCCACTCTTCTACCACTCACATAATGAGTGACAGTAAGGCCCAGGGCCTACTTAGCTGCATGCTAGGAATTACACAGTTTCCCTGTAAGAGCACTGCAGAGCTGCTGGATAGGAAGCATCAATTGTTGTCAGCCTAAATTTCACACCAAAGATAACAAATGCTTGCAACCAAGGCAAGGAGATAAACAAGTTTCCCAACCCATGTAATTAAAACATGTCTGCATATTTAACCAAGATGTTCTCTAAAATATGGGAGTTGTGAACTGGTAACAGACATCAACCACAAATGCCCAAAGTAAAGCGAAGGTTGAAAATCTTATGTGATGATGATGCATTTCTTTGCATTGTAGGGGAGTACTGAGTTATGAACTGGGCAATATTGGAGCTTTACTTTCAGTGTTGCAATTTTCAACTACTGATATTTTAGGAGAGGTATAACATTGGGACTCTACGAAAATATTGAATGGAGAGTTCTACCTCGGAAGTCGGCTGCTTCTGGGCTTCTAAAAGCGGGTAGGAGAATTTAAGTAGTTTTTTATTGCAGTATATTTGATGTTAATTTCTCCTCTTATATTTCCTTTATCTTAAGAGAACACCTTCCTTGTAATGTGTGTGTTGGGTGAACTGAAATACTTAGTCCAAGATTTTGCAACCAAAGGGACCCTCAGCCACAGGATAGTATTTTTTTACCCTTCCTTCGCCTCCTGCCGCTGCTCATTAGCTATTGAAAGAGATACTGCACAACTAGAGGGGGTGTGGGGGAGAAACAGCAATTGTAGGTAATTTTCCTATTTTTGAAGTATCCATCATCCTATATTGTAGATCTGTAATTGTTTCCTTTAGACTTTTGGATGCTTTTTTGTGTGCGTGTTGAATGGAATAAGACTCTAGGATGAACAGAAATCTGAAGAAAATTCTGCTCAGATTTTCCTCATCTGACATCAGTAAATTTATATCCGAGACTTTACAGAATTGTTGGCATTGATGTAGCCTGTTTTTCAGTGGAACTGTAGTAAAGTTCTCTTTCTCTGGCATATTTTAATGCTGGTGAAAGGTGTTACCCTATTAGGCCTTACTTGAAAGTGGGAATGCTATTACCCGAGCCCTCCTGCAGGAACAACTTTAGCCATCCCTGTGGTAGAGGGGAAGTGGATGAGGTAAGATTCTGGCATGACAGCCCTAGAGGCTGAAAGCCTTTATTTTCCCCAGGCAATAGGCACAGCAGAGGCAGTGACAAACTTTTCTGATCGCTCTAAGAATACAGATAATTATTTTTCTGTGTTCATTCAATCCTTAGCGTTTCTGTTGAGATTGTCAGAAGGGGCACCAAACAGCACTAATTGTGATGGTGGGGCTCTGGCTTGTGTGTGCTAGAAACCCCAACTCATTTCAGAAGGCCAGACGAGTGTGTGCGCAGTGTCACTTAAAAAACAAAAAAACAAAAAAAACCCACTTTTTTTTTTGCTTTGAATTTTCATCATGAAAGATTTAGACAATGGGAAAGATTCCATAAATTGGTTTATTTAATGTATGATGTTCAAATGGTTTGACATTGTGTTTATAGCCAGACTTCTATTGGGTGTAAATGAAAATAATCCTAGCTGACATGCATTTCTTTTTAAAATCACAAAGATTTAAAAGTTCCAAATCCACCATGAACTGAATAAAGATTGCAAGAGTGTACTTAAAAATAGCATTTGATCAATTTTTATTATTTTCTTTACACTAGATTAACTATAATTACATATTAATAACCTAAAGCATTAGATCGCTTCCAAGTGCAAACTAAGAAAATCTAATATTTCAATTGTTTAAATTAGAGCTGAGTGAATGATTCACAATGAATAATTTATTCGATTAATTTAACCGCTAATGATTGTACAGTATCCACAAGCAGATTTCAGTTTCTATGAATGTGTTACTTGATAAATGTTTCCCAGTTTTTTACTCAATGAATTGCTCATAAATATTTGAAACTTGAGCGGTGTTGCTTTTTTGTGATTGGTCAGAAAAGTCCCAAGACATTGTTTCTGTTCCATTACTGACACAGCTTATACCACTTCAGATAGGAAGACTTGCACGTTGAAACTGAAAATGATTGCTGTGAATATCTTTATTGTATTGTTATTGTGTATTACCATGCATTTGCAATTCACTTCCTGTTTTTAACAGTAAAAAAAATCAATCATTTGAATGTTTGCAGGAAGTAAACATGTAAGGGGTGAAAACAGGAACAAAGTGAATTCATATAAAATTCAAATCAATATTCATGACACTTTTTTGCATTATTCACCCACCTCTAGCTTATGTGTCTTTCACAGCATGTTGGTATTAATAGGCTTCATTAAAAAAAAGTTGCATGGAACATATGTTAGAGGATTATCTTGCTGTCCTGAGATTGGGTTATATGCATGGAACAGAATACATTATTCAGGTTGGTTTTTAATTCACTTTAATAAGAATTGGACTGCACCTGAAGTAGATTTACTGTACAAGCAGTACCAATAATTAAAGCTGAACAAATAATTTTTGGCAAATAACTTTCTCAAAGACATTTGCTTCCTTTTTGGCTCATTGACTGTCCACAAGCAAATCAGTTTCCTCAGATGCATTTTCATTTGAAATTATTCACAAATAATTCCCCCTTTCATTGATTGTTTTAAACGAGTTCACTGCAAGTATTCAAAATAGGAGCTGTGTGGGTTAGTTGTGAATCACAATTTGTAATTGGTCACAAATCATATGGCAGTGTTACTGTTCTGGTTGGATGCCATGTTCTCTCACTTTTGTGGTGAATATTTAAGCACAAAAATTTAAAGGGGCAAATTTTCTAACATGCTAAATGACTTAGCAGCCCAAGTCCCACTTTCAAAAGTGACTTAGGTGCTTAGAAACCTGTGTCTCATTGAAACTCAATTCCTGGCACACTCAAAAAAGGAACGCTCAATTGTTTGCAGTGAAAGGGTGCAAGCATGGATGATGCAAATTCTTTTTCAAATTTGAGTGAATACTCAGAGAATTGATGATGGGATTTGACCAGCTCTAATGATCACTGTACTTCTGACAAAAAGAAAAGGAGGACTTGTGGCACCTTAGAGACTAACCAATTTATTAGAGCATAAGCTTTCGTGAGCTACAGCTCACTTCATCTGAAGAAGTGAGCTGTAGCTCACGAAAGCTTATGCTCTAATAAATTGGTTAGTCTCTAAGGTGCCACAAGTCCTCCTTTTCTTTTTGCGAATACAGACTAACACGGCTGTTACTCTGAAACCTGTACTTCTGACAGAAGTTCTCTTTAATGGACAAGTGAGAGGCAGAATACAACACTTTTCTAGCCTTGTCACTCTAGCAAGAGAATTATGGTACATTAATCCTTTCGAAATGCCTTTGCTAATTCTTGTGTTGTTTCCCAGCAATCTCAAGACTCTTCTTCAGTGAAGCCTACACATTCATCCACACACTTTATTAGGCATTGTAAAGTGGCTACACCTGCAGTTTTAAATGACTAACACAAATGTTATAATGGCTGTGATCAGTCAAAGAAAAAGTTCAAAGTTCAAAGGTCAGCCTATTGTAAATGGAAACTAAGAGATATAGGATGATAGCTTGTTAATGTTATTTACCTCATTCAGCTAAAAAACTTTCTCTGTGACTCCCTTGTGTCAGGAGGACTAACGGGCAATTCTGGGCATTGTTATTTGAATAGGGGTTAAATTATTCTGTTTTGTCATTAAGTGTTCCTTGATTGGCAATCCACAACACAATAGGTAATCATTAAAGGAAGAGTCATAAAACTGTTACGCTATTTAAAAGTGAATGGTGAATGAAGCCAGATATCTCCAAGACACTTTCTACGGCTCCTGGAGGAGGAAGTTAGAGCAGAAAAGTTTAGAAACTACACAGTCACATTCTGGAATGATCATCTATTCAACAAGAATTCCCAGTTTTGTTTTGAAAAATCTTTACCCTGCACTTACTGCAAGGGCATCTGTTAATACTTTCCTAAAACATGTATCAGTGATGCCAACTCTTGTGACTTTATGGCACGTCTCAATTTTATTTGCAGTTTTTCAGAACGCCCCAGCTGTTCGAATTGAAGACTACATGAGAATTGCAGCTTTTAGTTTTAAGTAAGTTGCTAGCCCTTATGGACGCAAAGAAAAGCTTGAAAATATGAACCAAGTAAAGACTCAGAAGCCAGGCAGCAAATTAAAAGTACCCAAAGTTTACTATTAAACTTTGATTTTTATGCCAATCTCATGATTCTGTGGGGCTTGAGACATGATTTTTGAATGCTTGAGGCTGGCAATACTGTGTGACATTAATGTTCTAGGCTGCCCATACTTTCCCAACACAAGGACCTTTGTGCTATTAACGTGGTCTGACATCAGGGTTACAAGCCTATTATTTATTATTCATGTGACGGTGCCTACAGTAGGCCATAACCAAGACTGTATAATATCCATCCCCATACCCCAAAACATATAGTAAAAGAGACAACTCTCATTCAAGTCGGTGGAAATCTTTCCACTGACTTTGATAAAAGCTGAGTCCAGTCCTTGCTCTGTAGCATTTGGCTTCATATTTTTATTCCAATGCTAAGTGATCCCTGTCTAGCTTGTAGATCCTGGTAACTACAGGAGGAGGCTTCCTAGCCAGTTGTCTAGTCTGCCCCAATCTGACACTAGAGGGTAATGGCTTTTCAAGAGCGAAAAGAGCATAACTTGTAACTGAAACTGGGGCTACAACTAGTTGCTTAGGAATATGTTCATTGTTCTTTAGGACTGAGATTGTAATCACCACTCTTGTTTTCTGAGACAGAGTTGCTCCTTAGCCTTCAAATACGGAGGATCAATCACATATTTTGTCAAGTTTCAGAGTAGCAGCCATGTTAGTCTGTATTCGCAAAAAGAAAAGGAGGACTTGTGGCACCTTAGAGACTAACCAATTTATTTGAGCATGAGCTTTCGTGAGCTACAGCTCACTTCATCGGATGCATATTTTGTCAAATAGAACTAGTAATGAAGGCTGCGAGTTTCTCATGGAGGTCACGGATTCAGTGAATTTCCGTAACCTCTGTGACTTCTACAGCGGCCGGTGCACCTGGCTCGGGGCAGCTCAGGCAGCTCTGCATGCTGCCTCTGCCCAGAGCACCGGCTTCACAGCTCCCATTGACTGGGAACCACGGCCAATGGGAACTGCGGGGGCGGTGCCTGCCTGGCCACGCCTCCGCCTAGTGGCCGAGCGAAGGGGATGTCAGCGCTTCTGGGGAGCCCACCTCACCCCGTCTCATGCCTCAGCCCTCTGTCTCCCTGTCCCCCTCCGTCCATTCTCGCCTCCAACACCCAAACCCCCACCCATCCCCCCAAGCAACCGGTCATCCCCTTCCCAAGTTTTATTCACTGGTATTTTTAGTAAAAGTCATGGACAGGTCAAGGGCTGTGAATTTTTGTTTACTGCCCGTGACTTGTCTGTGACTTTTACTAAAAATACCTGTGACTAAAACGTAGCCTTACTAGTAATTAAAGATTTAATTATTGCAAGGTGTGGTAAAGTAGGCCATAAAAACTGCTCAGCTGTCACCTCGCGAGGTTGTGATTTACAGCTTACTCTTGGTTTTGTCCATATCTGAAATTTGTCCCAAAATACCTATTTAGGCACCAATCCTGTAGGCACTTACATACTTGAGTAGTCCCATTGATGTCAATGGGATTGAGGCTTTAGGAAAGTGGCTAATTTGCCAGATTTATACTTTAAACCTGGTTTAAAATAAACAAAATTAAAAAAAAATGTTCCAAACTCCTACAATGATGTTTTAGAAAACCAATGGAAAAGGGTGGATTTTTTGTGTTTAAATAGAGTATATGTATATTTTTTTGAAAAATATGAATTTATCTTTAAACTTCCACGAGGCAAATATTAGTCAGTTGCCCTTTTAGAAAACAGTTTTACAATTTTTTTTTTTTTACTCTGACAAATATTGGTCTTGATGAGCGTTAAGGGACTAGCAACACTGAACATCAAAGTCCTCATTATTAACCAGCCAGCTGCACTTCTCACCACACTTTCCCATCACATAAACCCATTCTTATCTATAGGGACCCATGTCCCCAGAGACATGGAACAAGTTCTTCTCTATGCTAACTGTGCACAACAGTGTCAAATTATGTATAATGATTTTGTAATGTGAATTAATGCTACCAGGGACTGAATTGAGACTGCTGATTTCATTACCCTTAGTACTCAGACTGGATTGGAATATGAATTCAGAGGCACAGATAAAAGGCTATGTACACATGGACTTTATGAGCCAGATCCTCAGCTGGTATTAATTGACATGGTGTCACTGAAGTTTTAAATCAGCTGAGGATCTGGCCCTAAGAACTTATGATTTACATAGACTCCTAAAGGAGTGCTTTACACCTTTTACTGCTTAAACTTGCTTTAGAGCTTGATTCTGATTTCATTATACCAATGTAAATCAGGAATGACTCCACTGAAGCAGACCTTCATAAAATCTGTGTGAGATCAGAATCAAGCCCTTGGCGAACAAGCTAATAGAGTAGAACCTCAAAGTTATGAACACCAGAGTTATGAACTAACCGGTCAACCACACACCTCATTTGGAACCAGAAGTATGCAATCAGGCAGCAAAGACAAAGCAGCAAATATAGGACAGCACTATATTAAACATAAACTACTAAAAAAATAAAGGGAAAGTTTACATTTTTTTTTTACAAGGTAAGGTAACTGGTTCTGTGCTTGTTTCATTTAAATTAAGATGGTTAAAAGCAACATTTTTCGTCTGCGTAGTAAAGTTTCAAAGCTGTATTAAGACTATGTTCAGCTGTAAACTTTTGAAAGACGTTCATAACATTTTGTTCAGAGTTACGAACAACCTCCATTCTTGAGGTGTTTGTAACTCTGAGGTTCGACTGTATTGCAAAGTTCTCAGAGGACCGAGGCCTGATTTACACATAGTTTTTGAACTGGTATTATGTCAGTTAAGGTGGTGTTTTTTCTTTTTAAACCTGAATAGTTATATTAGTTCAGCCCCTAGTGTGGATACAGTTATACCAGTATAAAGGTGCTTGACACTGGTATAGCCTCTTCCCCTTGCCATAGTGGTATAACTATATCCACACCAGAATGTTGTACACCACTTTAAATTATACCAGTATAGCTGAAGTGGTACAAATTATCTGTCAACAAGCCCTAAGAGACATGGAAAATGGACGAACTGCTATAGTGGAATGGATAACACAGTGAGATTAGTTTCCTTCTCCTTTCTAATGCAAGTTAAAAAAAAAATTGGAAGGAAAAAAAAAAAACTCATAAAGCCAGATTCTTTACTGGTGTAAATGAGCTCAGCTTCATTGGCTTCCACAGCATTTATCCCATTTACTCCAGCAGAAAATGGTTTTGTGATGAGGGAAGGGATATGGGTACAGTAAATTTCTAGCTAATTTTTAAAACTTATTTACCTGCTAACTTTTGATGTAGAAACAATGTCCCTAATATACTCCTCTAGCACTTCAGACTCAAAGGAAAAGAAACTAATCCACCTTCAAAATTAATAAGATTGGGAATTACACTACTTTGCTGCAGTAAATTGCATACAGTATCAGATGCCCTTGTTCCAGCACTGTACCGCTGTCTGAGTGTTTGGATCTGAGTAAGAGCCAATTATAAGCAAATTAGATTCAAGATGTGCAAATGGAAAGGAGGCTCTTTACAAAGCAATAAAAAAAGCATCTAAAATATAAATGGCCATTAAGCTTGTTTCCTCTTCGCTCTTATACATACCAGCCAAATGATTTACTTTCATGATCTAATATATTTAAACTATCTTGGTTGTAGGGGTCATAATCACTATGAGATAGGAGGAAAGACAATGCTAATCGAAAGTAAACTGTGAAACCTTCCCCCCACCCCCATGCCACTAATCTTAATTGAATGAATCTCTTGCCATATGTTGACAGTGAACGATTACTCAAACCTGGGAGGCCAGGCTGGACAGAGCCTCCAGAATAAATAAATAAATAAATAAAAATCTTCTTTAATCATTAATTTGTTCATTCATTCCCATTTGCTTTCATTCCTCAATCTCTCAGAAGACATACCCAATGCAACCTTCCTCCTCTTCAGCAATAATTTTTAAGTGTTCTTCCCTACATACTCAAATGATTTTGAAGAAACTAAGTAGCTTGAAATGAATCCAAGCAAAGATTTTATTTTTAAGTGAAATCTAGTTTGGGTTTAATAAAAGTTGAACATTTTGCTGAAATATTATTGGAATGACAGGTTTGTGAAAATACTAAAAAGAATAATACTTTTTATACACTCAGAGGGAAACCAGTTTAGGTTTTGGAACTAAGCTACAGCACAGTAGAGGAATTAGGAAAAGCCTACCCAGATGAGCCTTTAATTAAGAAGTATTTCATAACCCATCCATAGATTATGATTAACCCCAATCAGGTGCAAAACGGTGGAAAGGAAAAGAGGACAGAAGGACCTAGAAGCTTTCTTTCCTTGTGACACTGTGCAGCGGCTAGTCATAATGCCAGTCCTTGAGGTCTGTTGGAACAAGGACTGCACAAAGCAACCACCAGTAAGAGGGGCAGGGAGGGGGGCAGGGAAAGACTTGGCCATGCTCTCCTCTTTGTACCAGCCATTTGAGATGGGTTAGCAAGTGCATAGTGTAAACTGTAGCAGAATGCTCTGGCCTACGTGTCCCAGCATTCCTGGGGACAGTGTGCTTGGGTTAGACAAATCACTGCCAGGAGCACTATTGGCACAGTAACTCCAGCCCCTAGTATGGATCATGAATAAAGATCCATAGATTTAATTGTATGGGCTTGACCCAAAGCCCTTTGAAAGTCAGTAGAGACATTAGTGGGCTTTGGATAAGATGTGAATATGTCATGTATGATACTTCTCCTAGATCTTGCTGAGGCTGATGATTTGGGAGATGGTTTGAAGTTCTGAAGTTAAGTTCACTTTAATACTTTGTTTATACCAAATATACCATTCTCCTAACACCTCGGGTTATAAGAAGGGCCACCATTTTTAAAGCCAACTCCTAAGTGTTGCATGTGTCACCTCAGTTGTAGACACTCTTTTTTTTTAAAAAAACAATAGCATTGCTAGTTTTTTAGCACCCAAGAGTATGTTAGGCCCTTGCAATAACAGCTAATAAGACAGCTTTCAATTCTACCTTTTGTACCTACAGCTGTTTGTATTTGCTGAACCTCAACTGTAAAATTAGGCCGAATCCTGAAGTGAGATCCAAATGGGATAGAGAAGTCTCCTTGTAGGATCAGGGCCCTTGAAGCTGGATTTAGGTGTCAAAATAAATTTAACAAGGCCAAATTTTTAAAGTACCAAATAGTTTTAATTAAATAGTACTGATTGGACCATGAAGAATTCGGAAAAAGATTTTGATGACTATCATGCTCTTCATATTTTATGTAATTCATTATAGAAGTATATAATTTAAAATATTGCTATATTACACATTGAAAGACTCTCACCGTATGCTCTTACATGCCAACTGATGTTTAAAAGCATATTTAGTGGTGATTCCAGTAAAGTGCAATACAAATCTTTAACACAGTAGTTGAACCTCACTAAATATATAATCATTTGTATTCAACAAATATCTAGCCTAAACTCCTTAGATATAAGAAAGTGTTTACAAAATTAAACTTATTTTCTCAACATATTTATTCTCGGTATAAAGTAGCTCCATTTTATTATTCCATTTGATTTGGTTTGTACTCTTAAGAGAGTAACTCTGTCTTAAGTATGTCCTTGGGGATCCATTGCACTGTATAGCTAGACCTTCTTCTAAAAGAATGGAAGTCACATTTCACTTTTTAGTGTGGGTTTTTTAAAAATCCCATCTAATTCACAGAAAGGAAAAAAAAACTCTTTCCACTTTAATAAATCTAACACGAGTCATTTAAGAAATATCTGAGATTAATAGGAAAAAAATAAATCTTTCCATTGACAAGAATAGGAGGAAATAAATTCATCCCATTTCTAAATTAAGACAGCAGATTTGGTAAGCTCTCTTCCTAGAGACCATACTATTTTAAAGTGCCATTTCATTTTATTTTGATGTACATCTTTAGAGCAGATTAACATTGATTTATAAAATGTTTGTGGAAGTTTGCATTATTCTGAGGTAATAAATCCATATGCACATAGTTCTGTATTATATAGATCATTTAAGTGAGCGTAATTTTAACATTTTGATGACAGTTTTAGGATCCTACCAAGCAGTGATAAACCTAGCAGTTATACTACGTGATAATTCTACCTTTCATTATAATGCGGAGTTTCTCCATTCTAAATCAGGCCAAGATGCAAGTTAATACCCATGGGCAATATTCATTCATTATGCATGTACATTATTCCTAAAATTATTGATAATACTTTTCAAAATAGTTATTTTACATACATTAACTCTTGCAGCTATATTAGTATTAAAGATACCTTTATTAATCTTGAATATTTTGTTGAATAATAAATATGGTCTCAGAGGCTCTTATGGCTTCCCTAAGTTAAAAGCTACTGTCAGCTATAATGCTGTAAATCAGTTGTTTAATTATAAAACAGGGCGTTGGAGTGCTGTATTTTTATCTGTGGTTGCTTATTTAAATATCTGTGCTTTTATTAGGTTTGTATCATACTGCATAGGGACATGTTTTTTTTTTTAAAAAAAGGAAAAATCTCAACACAGGCATTCTGAAGGGGTAAACAACTTGCATTATATAGCAAGCAAATAGGCACTTTTGCCTGTAGTTATACACATTGTAAAGCTTGTTTGAAGCTAATGGGGTTTGAAAAGGTTCTATGATAAAGAAATATATGAATACTTCTAACACTGCAGAGGCCTCAGCTACAGTTGAGATGTATTTAGTGTAGCTCAAGGTGTTGAAGGGAAGGGACAGTCACTCTACAGACCTCCCTAGTACCAGGACTGTCTGATGGCCAGACCAATCCCCAGTGTAAATTAGGGCAGCCATATGACTGCTAATTTATGCCACTGCTCTTGGCCTCCGAAAGGCCATTCCGACAGACTGGGATCAGTGGAGCATAGCGATGCCCAGGCCACACTTTCCCTTGGTGAGACCTTTGCATCGGGGGCCAGAAAAGGGGTGGTGTAGGAGTCCTGAAAGGGATTCCCATACAAAAGGCATCACCTCCAGGGGCTGGTGAAGCCAGCTTAACAGTTGTTTTGTGCCATCCTACCTGGCAAAGATATGTATTACAACATGGGTGTTACAGTTGGTCAAAAAAATATGACATTTTGTTGAAGCCAAACATTTGTGGAACTAGACTAGTTTCAATGGGAATTGTCAACAGAAAGTTTTCTTAAGTCTAGCTTGTAACTGAGAGGGCAAAATGCCAGCTTACTGGTAGGCCACTCACTTGGGAGACAATATAGAGCTTCAAGACTCTACTTTGACTGGTTCAGAACTGGGACTTGAACCTGGGTTTCCTCACTTCCCAGGTGAGTGCCCTAACCTGTTGGTTATTCTGGTGTGGGTCTCTTTCTCCATATGTCTCATTTTTGTTCTGCCTCAGAATGAAAACAACTTCAGAAGCCTTTCACAAAACTAAACTCTTGTTTTCTGGATCCACTTCAAGCATTACTTTAGGCATGGTGAGATTCCTGAGCTAAGGGAGCCAATGTTATGAGAAGACAGAGAAGAGAGGTAGTGACTATCCTCAAGGTTACTGCTCTTGTCTTCTAGATTTAGTTATTTCTCTTTAGATTTAGAAAATTTAGGAAATCACAGTACTTCTGTTCTCCCAAGGTGGCTCTAACATTCCACCACGTCTTTCTGACTTGCTTCTTGGCCTTGGTTGGAACCTAAAATGGTTCTAGCCGAAGGTCTTTTATCCTTTAAACCCTTTTGCCTTTCAGGACCATCCTACACCCTACTCTTCTTTCCAGACTATTACCCCCATCCTTTCTTTGTCTGCTCCTGACACCTCTCACACTTTCACTTCTAGGCCTCCAGAGCTGACTTCTGGGGTCTGCAAAGCCCACAGCTGAGCCACTCCCCCCCAATTTGGGGTACTTTAAAAATAAAGGGAGAATCTCAGCTATCACTAAAAGGACATAAACCAAGTTTTTCAGCCTGTTCTTTATAAACGTGTAGCCCTGGAAATGCAATGAGATGTAACCATAGAATCATGGAACTGGAAGGGGCCTCGAGAGGTCATCTAGTCCAGTCCCCTGCACTCAAGGCAGGACTAAGTATTATCTAGACCATCTCTGACAGGTGTTTGTCCAACCTGCTCTTAAAAATCCCCAATGATGGAGATTCCACAACCTCCCTAGGCAATTTATTCCAGTGCTTAACCACCCTGACAGTTAGGAAGTTTTTCCTAATGTCCCATGCAAGCTAATCACTAGGGATGAAAGCTAGTCACAGAGTTTTTCTTAAAGTCATAGAGTAGTCACAGTCACCCACAGCCACTCTGGAAGAATCATAGCCATTAAGTTCCTTGATTTCTGGAACGATCCCAGGTCAGTTCTCAGCAATGGGAGACAATGCCGCCCAATACCACCAATGGCAGTATAAAGCCTGTGCCTGAATCAGCTCTTCTGTGGCACCATGATCTTCAGCCACAAGGAGAAGCAGTTCAGTAGCATGAGAGGCAATCTGGCCTCGTGGATTGAGCATGGGACTAATCCCAGCTCTGAGAGATAAATGCCTCTTCCCTGTAAGGCTACACAGAGATGAAAGCCTCCTTTTGCAGGCTCTCTCCTCTAGAAGATCTGCACAGAATCAGACACAATTTAGCCTCAAACCTCTCTCTAGACTTGTTCTTCACTAATAATGGGTAGTTATGTGTGCATGTTTGGAATATAATACGTGGTGGGTTCCCCTTTCTATTTTGGTGCATTTACCACAGAAAAGTTATTTTATATTTTCATACATTGTCGCGTCCCCCAACCCCGCAACCCAAACCAGAGGAATTATCAGTATTATGTTTTTTGCCAATTCTCAACCAACGGAGAGATTTTGTTCATATTAATAACCAAATGCAAGTCCGTCTCCAAACGGTCTGTGATTGCAGCTTCATTAAAAGCTTTTTTTAAAAGACGCAAAAAAACCCCACAAAATAGATGCAGGGTACAAAAGACTAATTGTAGTGGCAGCATAATTTACCAACATACATGAAAGCCTCTCTCTGGTATTTCCGAAATGAGGGCTGAGACTCTGTATGGTTCTCTGGGAGGTACAGGTACAGGAAAGTGCAGCTAGGAAGAAGTGGGGATGAAGATGCCTTTAAGCATCGTTGGGTATATCTATACTACCCACTGGATTGGTGGGCAGCGATCAATCCAGCGGGGGTCAATTTATTGCGTCTAGTCTAGAAGTGATAAATCGATCCCCAAGCGCTCTCCTGTCGACTCCTGTACTCCACTGGAGTGAGAGGCACGGAGTCAACGGGGGAGCGTCAGCCGTCAACTCACTGCAGTGAAGACACCGCGGTGAGTAGATCTAAGTACGTCGACTTCAGCTATGTTATTCACATAGCTGAAGTTGCATAATTTAGATCGATCCCCCCCGTGTAGACCAGGCCTCAATGTCTTCCCTATTCTGGGCTACTCTAGGGATTAGTACAGTCCCGGTCATAAATGAGCTCATCAGGAGCTACTCAAAGTTATGGTGACTCCTGCAACATACCCAACACTGTCTGTGTATACTAGTGGAACTCCCTTCCTGCCCCAACACACACCATTCTGTCCCCAGCACCACCCCACATTGTTACAGTGGCATACAAGGGTGACATACAGCAGTGGCTCTCAACCTTTCCTGACTACTGTACCTCTTTCTGGAGTCTGATTTGTCTTGCGTACCCCAAGTTTCAACTTACTTAAAAACTACTTGCTTACAAAATCAGACATAAAAATACAAAAGTGTCACTGCACATTATTAGTAAAATATTGTTTACTCTCTCTTTTTACTTTATAATTATAAAATATATCAACTGGAATATAAATATTGTACTTACATTTCAGTGTATAGAGCAATTTAAACAAGTAATTGTCTCTATGAAATTTTAGTTTTTACTGACTTTGCTAGTGCTTTTTATGTAGCTTATTGTAAAACTAGGCAAACATCTAGATGAGTTGGTGTACCCCTGGGAAGACCTGTATATACCCCAGGGGTACACATACCCCTGGTTGAGAACCACTGACATGCAGAGAGAGTTCCTCCATAGCTGCATCTAACTTTATGTGGATTTAAAAAAAATCCAAATGCTTTTTGTTACATCAAATAAAACTGGGAAGAAGTCTAATATACTTTATACTGTTCTGTTCCAACTTTAAGTAACACTTCCTATTGGGAATAACTTCAGAGACTTGGATTTTCCTAGTTTACTAACTGTAATAAATAAATCTGAATAAATCCAGACTTCAACAAGGAGGACTGAATCAGCCGCATTTAATTTGTATAGTGAAAATATCCTGATATTAAAAGACTTAGCACGTTGGGCTCTGTGTTTAACAACGAAGTGAAAAACTCTGTGGATTACTGTAGAAGTAACTGTTCTGTAGCTTTTTTTAAGTTGATATCTGAAGTCACACACCCAGACTTTTTCTTCACATGACTAATCCACTCTCCTGTGACCTCTCTTTAGTTTGATATTGAATCAGGAACAGAAACTGTAGCTTCAGCTGACCCCAAACATTTAGTTACATTAATCACAGGGTGTTTTTGGACTCTAAGCGTACTGAATGAAAGACACTTTCTTCGTGAGACATTGATCAAACAGTCTACAGGTATCAGTACATCGAAGCACATTAATCATCTTGTACATTATCAGTTCCACCAGTAGAATATGTAAATGTGATTCCTGTCAATGATAAGGGAAAGTAGAATTTATTCCTAAAACTGGTCCATCTGGAGCTGCTGATATAATCTTACCTAAGACAATAGGTGTAAAGATAAATTTTAGCATTACTGATGCTGTGCTGCCAATGGACATGAAGTACAAGTAAATTAAAGGTAAGAAAAAAAAGAGAGCAGTCACTTGTGGGATTTGCTGTTCCCCTACATAGTGGAGAGGATGTTTTCTGCTTAATAAAACAGTGCAGCTGTATGAAAGCTCTTATAATTGTAACCACAGAAGTTCTGCTTAAGAGCATGCTGTTCTTCCTGCATCAGTGCTCTTGCCCTAGAATATACCTGTGATATACTTGCCTTGTGGCTAAGGATGTGATGTTCATACTTACTGTAAAACTCTAAGGCAATGACTCACCTTCACAGATGGCTCACCTTCACTCATACTAATCAGGCCGTTTGAGTGAGTTGCAACATGTATCTTGCTGAGAGTGTTTTACATATCCCTCTTTGTACAACATTATTACCTCCACAAAAAGTGTTCCAGCCAAACAAAAATTCACTCATTTCCATATCTTGGGCCAGATTTGGGAACAATGCTAAATAGGCACCCCATCTCCACCCTAGTATGTATGTGCCTATGTTCAGTCCTCGTGGAGATTATTTCTGACAGGAGCAAGAATAATCTAGATGTGGTATGCACCCATAGCTCTCTGCTGGGTGTAGAAGCTTGGGTGGCAGAGGAAACGGAGGGATATATAGACAGAAAGATCATACGCCTGACTACCATGTCCCACCCCTTCATTGCCCTTACCTGTTATACTGTCATGGAGGGTCTGCAGAGTTGGAGTAGGGGTGGTCTTCTGTCCCAGGCTCCCTCTGCTGGGCATGGACTTTTGGGTGGGTGCCTCTAAGTCTTGCCAGAATGTGGGCCCTGGAATTTGAAAGAAATTAAGAGAAAAATCCAGAGCACAAAGTGTGGAAGTTAAATTCATTTTGGGTCTGATCCTACCTCCATGGAAGCTAGAGACACAAAGTTTTCCCACTGATGTCACTGGTGAAGGATCAGACCCTGTGTTCACTACAATCGGCTTCATCCTGTCAATCATACTCACCTGAGCTTACAAGCCGCCTACTCACCATGGGTAAAGGAACAGGATGGGGCCCTACTGTAAACTACAACAAAAGAACAGTGCTTTTGTAGTCTTTTAACCAAGGTTTCATTATGTCGCTACTGAGAAGATGTAATAATGATTAAGGAGTAACTTTAATTGTAACCCCTCTTTCTTTGAGTGCTTATCACTTTCCAAACATTTTCCTTTGGGCTGTCATGTCCCTGCTTTGTTTTCGGGCCAAAAGATATTTTTTGGACAATCTGGTAAAATTCCAGCCCATATCATCCCCTTCCCCCCTTAGATCAAGGGAAGGGATCCTCTGCAAACACATCCGCCTCTCCTTCAGCACAGAAAGGAGACTTAAGCCACATTCCATGGCATTGAGTCGGTCTTGCCAATGCCAAGAGAACAGAACAATCTGTGCAGGAGGTAGAGGATAGGCAGGGTGGGGAGGCACATTTCCTGCTCCTCTTGCCCTCTCTCCCCCTGAAATTTCCTGGATAAGATTATACATTTCAAGGCTTTTCCACAGAGGCACCATAGGATGTTATCAGACTGACATGGCCAGCAGGGGAGGCCAATGGAGACACACTGCTAGGGAGTGGTCAACTATGCTGCCATTGTCCCTGAAAACCCATCCGGAGTTGGTGTTCATTTAAGGGATGTGGAAACCGAGGTCATAGTTAACTTATTCGAAGAACACCATTCGTTTGAGGGATCAGTGCAGGGTTGCCAATTTTGGTTGGACATATTCCTGGCGGTGTCATCATAGGACAATTTTTAATTATATATTAATGTTTAATTCCTGGAGACTCCAGGAAATCCTGGAGGGTTGGCAACAGTAGATCAGCATCAGAGAGAAATCATTCCATTGGTCCCTCCTGACTATTGCCTCCTGATCCATGGAGCAGAATAACTGAGGTGCAGCCACAGAGGGGCTCAGAGGGATTGGGAATAATAATGGCACTGCCCTACTTCTGCTCTCACAATCTGCATTCTCTCTCCTCAGTGATGAAGAGGGGATAATCAGGCCCTTTGCTAATACAACACTATTAGTTCAGATTTACACTTGCAAGAGTTAGGAAACTCAAAGTTAGGTTTCCACCAGCAATTGCCACTGGTCCATACAGAGGAGTCTACAGTGAAGCTGGAGGTGTGATTTCCAGCTTGGCTAGATTTACTCTTGCTAGTATTGATTGAGCTAATGTGCTAAAAATAGCAGTTTAGCCACTGCAGTGCAGATGGTGGGGTGGAGTAGCTACCCAAGGACAATCCAGTCTGAAACCCTAAGGACATACTTAGGCTTCTTACTGCCTGTATCACTGCAGGCCTGCTGCTATTTTTAATATGCTAACTCGATCAACGCATGTACTTCTACCCAAGCTGGAAATTACATGTCTACCATAGACATACCCTAAGATAAATTAATAAATATGATGCTGCATATGATATGTATGCAGGGTTGGGGGAGGACAGTTTACAATTGCTACAGAAGTTAAAAATCTGTTGAACTGTCCTACGCTTTGCAAGTTTAAAATTTTTAGTCATAACATTGCATTCATGTTTCTTTTTTAACTCCATTTACAAACTCATTACTGTTTTATGAAAGACCCATTAATAGGGCTGGTCAAGAAATGGTTTTCCCATCCTGAGATTGAGATTTCAATGACTTTTCCTGTCTGTAATCAGGACAAAAAAAGTCAAAATCTAAACAAACAAACAAAAACAAACAAACATGTTGTGAACTGAGAGACCCCCCCTCTTACCCCCGCCACCCCAAATCCATTAACTTGAATGGAATGTTTTCTTTCAATAATTTATAAATGTTTCATTTTGATTTCAACCATTTTTCTTTTTAACCTGGTTTTAGTATAAATTAAGTTGAACTTTAAAACAAAAAGTCATTTTGAACCAAAAAAACAAATGGTTTCAAAAGTAGTGAAAACATCCCTTGAAGTGTGTGTTAACTACTTATGCTAAACAACCTGTTTCCCCTTGTGTTTTAGCTGAGACATTCTGAGTACATTTCTCAGATCCCAAGACGGGATCTGTGTAAGCTCGAAAGCTTCTCTCTCTCACCAATCCAAACTGGTCAATGAAACCTATTACCTCACCCACCTTGTCTCACTCATAGTTATGCATGTACAAAAACTGCATAGACTATTACTGTCTCATTCTGAAATGGAGAGTCAAAGACTCAAAGACTCACAGCCAGACAACATGTGTCAATCCACGTATGTAGCTCTTACCTTGGGAGGAAGAGGTGGGGATAATCATTATCTGTTAGGTTCACTCCCTCTGGGGCACCTGGGATTGGCCACTGTTGGCAGACAGGATACTGGGCTGGATGGACCTTTGGTCTGACCCAGTATGGCCATTCTTATGTTCTTAAAGGGCAGTGCATGACATGGGCCTATGGGTGAATTTCAAAAGCTAAAAATCAGCTCTGTACAGGCTGAGGCTGAAGCTACATCTCAGAAGCAGCCTCTTGCTTTGCTATCAAAAGCTGGAAAAGGCAAGTCATTATATTTTTATCCATTGTACACATTGCCCTTCTCCCATCCCTTCTCAGCCTCCCCCCTCCCTTTTGTTGTTGTTTCAGTATAATCTGTTTAAAGAGCTATATCATCACTTCAGAGCATTTAGGAGTTCCTATAATAAAGCAAAGGGAGTTATGGCACCATTAGTCATTTTCTAAGGTGTAATCAGCTAAATGATAAAAATAGCTGATTATAGCAGCAAGTTCAGACCACTGGAGTAAAGAGGGAGTCAGCATTTCCATTACAAACCTCGTTATTGAGAGGTTTACAGTTTGACTGTATTAAAAAAAAATTGCTCCAGGCTGAAACTTGGAGGACTGAATTGTCTCAACCCCCAGAAGTTATTTATTTAGTTTTCCAATCAGATTTAAATTGCTTAAACTGTTCTGATTTTACTGTCTTTATTTTATTTTAAAACCAACCAATCAGCTTCCTGATGAAGACATTGTAGTCCTGGGGACTAGTGAGAACCATTAGAATATATGCACAGGTATGGGGCGGCCAGTTTTTAAATAGAACAAGAAAGTTGGGCAAATAGCTTGTGATACAGTCACAAAAAAGTCTCTGTCCATGTACTGAAAGAGCTCTACAAGCCTGGGCACCTATCTGGGCTATTTTTACCCTATCACAGACTGTAAAAGGAGAAAAATCAAGATTGTACCCCTTCATTGTTTGGGTCCCCTCACTGTTTGTTTTTTTATGGGGCTTGACTTCTCTATATCCCCTCATTAATGCCATGCATCTGAAGAAGTGGGGTTTTTTACCCACGAAAGCTTATGCACAAATAAATCTGTTAGTCTTTAAGGTGCCACTGGATTCCTCATTGTTTTTGTGTATATAGACTAACACGGCTATCCCTCAGATCATTAATTCTCACTGTGTCATAGAAACTTCATGGAGTACTGAAGTCAGGGCCTGATTAAAAGCCTACAGACATCTATGCAAAGACTCCCATTGATTTCAATGGGCTTTGGATGCAGAAATCCTTCCCAGGCCACTACATTATGGTCAGTGACTGTCTTCTTTCATTAATAATCTTTTCTCTGCTAGAGGAGCCCACAGTTTGTTTTACTTTAAGATAATCTCATCCTAAATTAGAGAACTGGGATTTTTGGAAATATCTTTGGGAGTCTAGGAGTGGTAGCCCATCTCAGGGACTTATCCAAAGATCCAGGGAATAGAACTCAACCCCAGAAAATGAAGTGAAATTAATTAAAAGAGATATATTAGTGGAACATTAAGGCTGAACAAAAGTAGTAGTGTAACAGTTCAGCTGCCACAACTGTATGTTTTATGTTACACATTGAATAAGGACTTTAAAGTAACATATTAATCTATATATTTAACATTTTTATTAAATTTTCAGAGGAGTACTTTCTAAGGAGAAATGTCTAAATTTAATTTCTCTTATCTCAGTCTGTTCTTCTGCATATACATTTTGGCAGGATGCAGCAAATAGTACAGATATTTCTTTATGGTCTCCATGCTTTTCAGATGTTTTAGATTGTTTTCTCAAAAAGAAAAGGAGTACTTGTGGCACTTTAGAGACTAACCAATTTATTTGAGCATGAGCTTTCGTGAGCTCCTCAGGCCCTAAGCTACCAGCACTCCCAGCTACCTTCGAGACACCACTGACTTCCTGAGGAAACTACAATCCATCGGTGATCTTCCTGATAACACCATCTTGGCCACTATGGATGTAGAAGCCCTCTACACCAACATTCCACACAAAGATGGACTACAAGCCGTCAAGAACACTATCCCCGATAATGTCACGGCTAACCTGGTGGCTGAACTTTGTGACTTTGTCCTTACCCATAACTATTTTACATTTGGGGACAATGTATACCTTCAGATCAGCGGCACTGCTATGGGTACCCGCATGGCCCCACAGTATGCCAACATTTTTATGGCTGACTTAGAACAACGCTTCCTCAGCTCTCATCCCCTAACGCCCCTACTCTACTTGCGCTATATTGATGACATCTTCATCATCTGGGCCCATGGAAAAGAAGCCCTTGAGGAATTCCACCATGATTTCAACAATTTCCATCCCACCATCAACCTCAGCCTAGTCCAGTGATCCACACAAGAAATCCACTTCCTGGACACTACAGTGCTAATAAACAATGGTCACATAAACACCACCCTATACTGGAAACCTACTGACCGCTATTCCTAGCTACATGCCTCCAGCTTTCACCCTGACCACACCACACGATCCATTGTCTACAGCCAAGCTCTGCGATACAACCGCATTTGCTCCAACCCCTCAGACAGAGACAAACACCTACAAGATCTCTATCAAGCATTCTTACAACTACAATACCCACCTGCGGAAGTGAAGAAACAGATTGATAGAGCCAGAAGAGTTCCCAGAAGTCACCTACTACAGGACAGGCCTAACAAAGAAAATAACAGAACGCCACTAGCCGTCACCTTCAGCCCCCAACTAAAACCCCTTCAACGCATTATTAAGGATCTACAACCTATCCTGAAGGATGACCCAACACGCTCACAAATCTTGGGAGTCAGGCCAGTCCTTGCCTACAGACCTGAAGCAAATACTCACCAACCTGAAGCAAACACTCACCAACAACCACATACCACACAACAGAACCACTAACCCAGGAACCTATCCTTGCAACAAAGCCCGTTGCAACTGTGCCCACATATCTATTCAGGGGACACCATCAAAGGGCCTAATAACATCAGCCACACTATCAGAGGCTCGTTCACCTGCATATCCACCAATGTGATATATGCCATCATGTGCCAGCAATGCCCCTTTGCCATGTACATTGGTCAAACTGGACAATCTCTACGTAAAAGAATAAATGGACACAAATCAGATGTCAAGAATTATAACATTCATAAACCAGTCGGAGAACACTTCAATCTCTCTGGTCACGCAATCACAGACACGAAGGTCGCTATCTTACAACAAAAAAACTTCAAATCCAAACTCCAGCGAGAAACTGTTGAATTGGAATTCATTTGCAAATTGGATCCTATTAATTTAGGCTTAAATAGAAACTGGGAGTGGCTAAGTCATTATGCAAGGTAGCCTGTTTCCCCTTGCTTTTTTCTACACCCCCCCCCGACGTTCTGGTTAAACTTGGATTTATGCTGGAAATGGCCCACCTTGATTATTATGCACACTGTAATGAGAGTGGTCAGTTTGGATGAGCTATTGCCAGCAGGAGAGTGAGTTTGTGTGTGGGGGGGTGTGTGTGAGAAAACCTGGATTTGTGCTGGAAATGGCCCACCTTGATTATCATGCACATTGTAGGGAGAGAGGTCACTTTGGATGAGCTATTACCAGCAGGAGAGTGAGTTTGTGTGTATGGGGGTGGGGGGGTGAGAAAACCTGTATTTGTGCTGGAAATGGCCCACCTTGATTATCATGCACATTGTAGGGAGAGTGGTTGCTTTGGATGAGCTATTACCAGCAGGAGAGTGAGTTTGTGTGTGTGGTTTTTGGAGGGGGGTGGAGGAGGGTGAGAAAACCTGGATTTGTGCTGGAAATGGCCCACCTTAATTATCATACACATTTTAAAGAGAGTGGTCACTTTGGATGGGCTATTACCAGCAGGAGAGTGAGTTTGTGTGTGGGGGGGCGGAGGGTGAGAAAACCTGGATTTGTGCTGGAAATGGCCCAACTTGATGATCACTTTAGATAAGCTATTACCAGCAGGAGAGTGGGGTGGGAGGAGGTATTGTTTCATGGTCTCTGTGTATATATAATGTCTTCTGCAGTTTCCACAGTATGCATCCTATGAAGTGAGCTGTAGCTCACGAAAGCTCATGCTCAAATAAATTGGTTAGTCTCTAAGGTGCCACAAGTACTCCTTTTCTTTTTGCTGTTACTCTGAAACCTTAGATTGTTTTATTTTCATTACCACTCATGATGTGTACTGCTTCTTTGATCAGCAGGCTCAGAGTTTACTGGTTTTCAAATATATATGACTTCAAAATATCTTTATTTAGTATATCTGAGTGTACAATTTTATGGTGAGTAACTATTAGATACAATTTTTTTTTACTTTAAGTTTTAGAGATACCCCTACAGATGGGCATCGAGCCCATACAAGGGAAATCTTAAAGGAGGAATATTAAGGTACAGATAGCAAGGGTGGTGATGCATCTTCATCATGAAAGATCAGGAGCTCCTAGGAGGCACTGTTTCTAAAAGGATTATGTGCTTGGTTCATTTTATTAGGATTTTTATTTGTGCATATTAGTGGCAGGAACATAATAACTGACCCACATTTATTGAAATTGCTAGGCAAGTCCGTTTACCCAATTATCTGAGGGAAATCTCACAGCATGGATGGATAGCTGTGTGAGTTCATCTTTAACTATAGGTTTGTCTTTTCTTTTAAGAAACAAAATTATTCCAGAGAATATGACCTTCCAGAGACCGTGGTTGCATGTATACAATTCCAGGGCTGACTTTCCAATGCCTCTTTTGTTGGCTGGCTTGGACTTTGGGTCTTGACTGCCTTTCTGTTTGGTTTCTCTGTTGGACGGGGAAACGCCTGCAGACCTGATGTGAGAGCAGATTGTTGATGAGCTGCCTTGTGCCCTTTTGGTTTTCTGTGGATTTAACTTGATTGGAATGAATACAGTTGCTGTCATGTGAACAAAAAGAGGAGCTATGTGCAAATTCCTCATTAGATTCCAATCAGGAACCCTTTGTGAAGAAAGAGCAGGTATTTCACCAGTCCTCGTATCACACTGGTCTGAAAATGAACTTGCTAGTTAAAGAACCATTTGCCTACTAGTCTGCTTCCCCATGTGCAAACTAACCTGCCTTGGTTTATCCATTGACTGCTTGCCATGCAAAAGAGTGACCAATCATGCATTTTTAGTGTGCAGCCATGTAAACCATTTTTTTGAGAACATGTCCCTTGGGCTACACTCTGCAGACTCCAGCCAAAAGATACTCCCTATGCTGAATATATGCAGAATAAAACCCATCATCATTCAAGAATGTCATTTTGTCGGAGGGGGGCAAAAGAAAAGTTGATTTTGACTGACAAGCCCCTTATTTCAAAGTGTGTGAGCCACATCAGAAAGTATTCCAGACTCCATATGTTAGAAGAAAACACTGAATACCGCATATAACATTGACTTTATCATTCTTTAATCTCACTTTAATTGCTGTGGTCAAGTTACCCCATACTTAATAACCCACAGCTTGGTCTATTATTTAATATGGTTGACACATACTTTGTTTTAAATGTCAGTGCTGGTAAAGCCCTGGACTTGGCAATGTTGTGCATGATAGATGGCAGAGGAGATGGATCATCTGTTTGTTGTCTGTGCTGTTGGTATGTTGGCTGCAACTTTTTCAACTATGACACTAGGCTGGTGCCAAACCCAAAGCTATTGAATGGGTAACGTTATCCCTTGTATCTGATGTTCATAGCTAATCATTCTTGATTTCTTTGGCTGAATTTACAGGAATGTGTAATATTATATTGCCCAAGTTAGAGGCAAACGAGAGTAGTTTCAAATGGGCTGATTTAATTATTTCAGCATCCAGTGGCACCTTTGTTATTAAAGGATTTTCACAAAGCAGTACATAGTCTAATTATGTATTTACACTAGAGACTGTTACAGCATCTGCTGGGTAAATAATATACATTTGTAAAATGCTCTAGCTACTAATTTACACAGCCGACCACGGAGACTCTGAAAGGTTGACGCATGCCATCATGTCAGCTCTCATACGCTTCCAAGCTTTCCGCTTGTCTCTTTTCAACTACCAACAAGACAATGGAAACCACACACCAAAAAAAGCAAACCTCCTATACTAAAATAACGTTGGGAATCTGAATTCAGAGTAAAAGCTGCAACTCCTACCAAAGGTGCCCTCTTGTCCCTAGCTATGTGGCAGTGCAGGAGAAGTGTTCTGTCATCTCTAGACAGCTCCAAGGCCCACATTTACATAAGTACAAGCAGAAAGGTTAAAGATGAAATGTAAATTTTCATATGGATTTCTGGCTTATGTTCTGTTGGTGCAAATTTACCTTAAGGCCAACATAACTGGCCTCCAGAGGATCTCCCCTTGCACAGGGGATTTTTGGGTGCTATATTGCTGCCATAACCCTGCAATAGATGTTGGAGCCACAGCTATGGCATAGTTCAAACGCACTGAAATTGGGTAATTCCTAGCTGCTGCATCATCTCCCTGGGGCTGTTGGTAGCTGGTGCAATTCACAGCAAACCATAGGGCTATACTACTACTGAGTGTAGCAAGGGCTGTCCAGGCACTGACTGATGCGGACCAATCCAATTGGGGGGTGGAAAGGTGGTTCATGAGCTGCACTGAGCACTCTCCAGCCTTATCTTAGGATCAAAGCCTCTCTATAAGGGCTAAAGTAAACACTTATGAGAATAGTTACAGTAGATTAACGTTACTGATGGAAGGCTGGTGTAAGGTCGAGCGCTTGGCAAATCAGTGCCAAAAGTTCTAGGCTAAGCTAGGAATCCGTTAGTGGGGTTTTGGGGATAAGAGTTGAGATGTCCCATGCTCTGAACTTCAAGCTGCTTTGCAGAGTGGAAACTTTGCAGAGTGGAAAAGGAAGTTCATTATGACTTACTTCTAATAAAAGAGGTGCCCAACATCTGTGAGTGACTGCAATTCTCTTAATTACCACCAGAGGAGCAGTTTGCCACCAGTGTGACAAAGACTAAAAGCAGAAAGAAATTTACTGGGGCAATAAAGGAAGTACATTGATAATAGATACAGAAATAGCACAGATCCTGCCTACTCCTATGGTTCCACAGTGCAGAGGAAGGGAATGGAAGGAGCCAAGTTGTTTTTTTTTAAAAAAACGATCTGCGCACCAAGGTCCTGGCTTTCTAGAGGTTCCTGATGCAGATCCATACCTCACACTCTTTTGAAGGCAGCAGCAAGGTGGTGCTGGATGAATGGTTACTGTGAAAATCTCATCCTTTCCAATCACTGCCCTGCTCACATGAGCAACAGAGCCTGCTCCAGCCACTAGACTGAAGCAGAGGCCGTGGAATGATTTCAATCCTGACCCACAGCTTGGGAAAAGGATCACTTCCCGCTTTAACTCTATAGAGAGTGATTCAGTGCCTCGCTGAGCTGTGCTGGGGAGAAGATTTGGACCAATGCTGCCGCACATTCTATTTTTCCATTGAACTACAAACCAGAAAATGGGCCAGTGTTCATGAAAAATTTGCTGTTTCACATTAAGGACGCTCAAAATTTTTTTGTAATTTCTCATGTTTTTGATGCTGATTAAAAAAAGCCAGCTATCGTCAACAATTTTACAAGCACAATACAGGGCAGAAACAAACAACAACAACATAAAAATAAAAAAAAGAGAGGGAAGGAACCATTAAAAATAGAACCCATTTCTTTATAACAGCAATTTCTATCGTTCCTCTTGCTTGATCCTGCATTTGTGGTGTAAATAATTTACACCAGGAATAAAAGAAAACTCTAGATTTCTGTGGGAAAGATACATCTGAAGTTTAAAAGGACAGGAACAGTCTCTCTCTCAGTGAGGGACAGCTGAGCGTTTTACAGGGCATCCACTAAGGCCCGAATTCATCAAGGCACTTGAGCATATGCCTAACTTTAACTCCAATGGAAATTAAGCACATGCTTAAGTGCTTTGCTGATTCAGGGACTAATATCAATGAATCTAAGGTGAACTGATTTATGAGAGACCAGAGTGTTGACCCGATGTGGACTGAAATGAGACATGGTTGAAATATTTGTTGATTGTGTGGTTTGCCTCTTTTACCCAAAGGCCTTATTTAAGTTGAGCACAACACAGTAACTGTACAGTAATGGCACTTGGTTGAAAAAAAAAGGGAACTATATACAAAAGTTTTGCAGCAGTTCTAGTGAGTAAAGCAGTGTAACACTAGACCCACAGGCTCAGTGGCTTTTCTTGAACATGCTGCACAGCAGTGAAAGTTTTAAGAATGAGACATTGGTGAAAAAGTCAAGAGTGAGGCAGCCTGAAAGAATGCACAATTAATATTGCACCATATGTGATTTAGGAATAAGATTATCCATGAAAATATTACTCTGCGATGCAGAAGGACTAGTGCTTGGGAAAAAATGGTTTCCTCTATTGTGGGAGAAACAGTGTTTCCTTCATTGAAAGCAGCTTTCATGTTAATGATCATAGCAAAAGTGTAACAGGAGAAGTGAAAGATAATTAGGACGTGACATTAATACTGGATTTGCGAAATCTTGCCTAACAGGTGGGTGGAGTTTATCTGAATTTGCTTCAGCTGGAGCACTGAATCACACAGACAGTCTGTAAAAGTATTGCAGATTGTGAGAAAAAAGGTAAGAATGCTTAAATGTGCTAGTTGGCTCCATCAACACGTGTCCTTTCTCTCTCTTCTAGCTTATACTAGCATCTCCCAGTTAAGAGGTCTCTTTCTCTTCCTGTCATCCCTTGTTTCTGTGTTAGAAAGCAGAGAATATTGGGTTTCTTTTCAACACACTGATATATAAGGGGAAACATCTGTGGTTTAAACAAAGTGTACAAAAGCTTAAAAAATATTAACACCCCCCCTCTTGTTTTAAATGACACCTAGACACCCATTTTCATTAAAATAAAATTTATGAGTTTAAGTATGAAGAGAAGATATTTAGAAGATGGAATTCTATGATGCTCAGAGTAGAAGTCTGAATGTCCATCTAGACAGCACATGCCACTTGCAGGCTCCCAGCCATGGAAGCACCAGTCTAGAAATATTTGTTTCAGTTTACTAACAAACTTTTTTTTTTTTTTTGGCAGTCCAGCCAAAATATCAGCACCACCTGTGATACGAGCATCAGCTTTACCATCAGCTTCACGGGAATTGCAAAACAGCCTAACCCCACCCAATTCTTAATAAATCAAGTGCTGAAAGCACTTCAAATGAGAACTTTGCTTACGAGACATGTAACCCACAGGTATCAAAGGCTCAAGTCATGTAAACTGGCTATTTGCCCTTTTTGACATAATCCAAAAGTTTTTAAAAAAAGAAACATGGAAAAAAATCACTACCTGACTGATATTTTTATCAAACTAGGACAAGCAAGAAAGTGTGATTGTGCCTCTCAGTAAATCAGTCACTCTGATTTTGCTAAATTGTGAAGGATTTATCACACTGCAAAGTTACTAAGGATTATGGAGTTGATCCAAAGCCCACTGATGTTAATGGTGAGAAGTCATTCCACTGACTTCAATGGGCTTTGAATCAGGACGTTGGGGGCTCCCTATTTTGGGCAATGAGGTACAGTGCATGAATTGGGTTAATCTGTCCTTTTCTTGCAAGACCCATTGGCTCTATTTAGAAATTGCTTCTGTTTCCCCTAGTCTTCCCTTCCCACTTATCTTATTTATGGTTTTTTCTCAGTTTTTCTGTAAAGAGCTTTTGATTAATTTAAAGAAATTGCCTAGAAAATATTGCAAATATTACAGCTCCCCGGCATAATTAATGAAATTACTTGGTCATCAACATGCACTACACGGTGGGCACTTAATTGGTATGCTCTAGGGACAGGGATAGAGGCAAGTTCAAAAGTGGTTGGAGATGCCGGGAAACAAGAGGAGGGCACAGTTTAAACAAAACACAAACAGCAATTCATGAACACAAAATCTGGAATATTTTTTTTTTAAATGTTGGGTAGGTTGGACTTGCATGAACAGCATTTTAGTGGCTAAGACACTGCAGCTGATAGTGACATTGGTAGCATCACAGGAGTCTCTTTCATCAGCATTATCTGTTCTCCAACAATTTCTCCTGGGCATTAGGCATAAACCAACTTTTCTTCAATGTCAGCAAGTCTTCATTTATATTTCAGTTCCTTCTGCCTTTTTAGTGGAGGGCTGTGATAAAGGACATGTCACAGCTATAAACCATGTCCCCCCGTTGCATGTACGATTTTTGATATCGAGAAGAGCAATTATCGGAATCTTTGGACAATGACATTTCTTTAGTACCATGTTGTGGTATGGAGATCTAGAGGATGTCCCTATGCTACTGTCCAAGTGCAGGGGCAACGTTCTGTAGCACCATCAATACATGATGCATTGCAAGCTTTCAGGCAACAGAAACAACAGCATTAGCAAGAGCAGAGTGGGTTGAGGTAGTTCTTCCACACTTTGTAATGAGGTAAATCTGATTCCTGGAACACAGACAGTAGCATAGGGGGAGATGATGTTGAAGAATGCCACATAGAAAGAGCCAATTCAAAACCAGCATCCAAGTTTGCACCTTCAAGGCTGTTGGCCCTAACAGTGGCAAGTGTAATTTTACAAGCACAAGAACCAGGTTGATTCTCAGTAACAGATCTACACATGCGTAACTCCTCTGATTTTAATGGAGATACTCCCAATTCAATGGAGAGAAGAATCAGGCTCCTAGAACTGTGATGTTTATCTTATTTGGGAGCAGAAATGTTTGAATCTACAAAGAAGATATTTGAATGTCTAAATTTTGTCATTTTGCATTGGGACAATTCCAAATTATGGATCCCAAGAGGTTCTCCTTACATTGCACGTACAGCTGGTTATGCTTGGGAAACTGAAGTGCAAAGCTAGAAGCTGGGTTGAAGGCAGATGAAAATTTGGTGCCAAGTGAGAGAGCTGCATAATTCCCTACATCGTCAAAAAGGTGGATCCACTGAAATCTATGCTATTGGAAATCAGTTGGCCAAACCCCAAACTGCTATCTTATGTCTTGCCAAGAAGTACCTCATTAAAAAAAAAAAAGTAAAATATTCTATTGCCAGCATCAGCAGTAATGATAAAGCATTGCCACCCTAAGAACTATCACATTTATGATGGAGTCTATTCAGATTTTGGAATAATCTTTTTAAACAAGGCAAATGCACCAATTTAGAGTCAAATGATGTTACCGGTCTTCATTAGGAATTCCTGAAAGTACAGATGTTTGAGAACGCCATGTATTATTCCAAAAGGACTCTAAAACCATTTAAAAAAAAACATTTAAAACAGAGATTGGTAAAAATGGGGACTCATCAGTTACACTATGCTGAGTGTAGGGTGACCACATGGCAAGTGTGAAAAATCGGGACAAGAGTTGCGGGGGAAGAGGTGCCTAAATAAGACAAAGCTGTGAATACCGGGACTGTCCCTATAAAATTGGGACAGCTGGTCACCCTAGCTGAGTGAAAACAAAACCAGGGCTGATTCAGATCTTATCTTATTTTATCAGAACCCATGTGGTTCCCATTTTATTAGTGGTGTTCAGATAAATAGTTCGGGTCTCTAAATTTTAAAACCAACATGATGAGCCACCGATCTTCTTTTTGTAGGGTTTACGTCTGTATTCTTTACTGTTCTCTGGCAGATGAAAGGTCAACATTTTAGCCTTTGGCCATCTTTACAGCATCTAATTGTACTGCAGCATATGATTCTTACCTGGTTCAACTCTACTGCAAAAGCATTTTCTTCTTCTTAAATCTAAATTAAAAAATAGTTCTAGAAGGTTACCAAGCAAGTGCCACTTCCTGAAAGGTGCTGAGTGCTTCCTGGAAGCGATTTTAATCAAGTTGAGGATGCTCATCCCCTTCCAAGGAAGCACTCAGCACCCCACAGGATCAAGTCCTAAATCAACAAAACAACAACAGCAAACCAAATCTTTCATCAAACTTAATTAGTCCTCTGTTTTTTTAATTAAGAATGCTGATTCTGGAACAGCTCATTTTGTTCAAAGCTTTTTGAACTGTATGATAATCAGGAAATTTCAGTCTTAGCACACATTTACCATGACGGGCTAAGAGAAAATGAGGCATTCTGGAGTTTAGGAATTGGACTCTTCATAACTGTGATTGGGTTGCAATTTCCTTTTGATACAGAAATGTTGAAGACAGTGATGGGAGAGGCAGACACAGTCACTCTTTCAACAGACTTCATGGTATACAGCCAGCCTAATAATCAGAAGTGTTTCTTTCTGTTTAAAACCCAGAAGGGGAACTGACATCTTTTATCAAAAAAAGACAGACAATTCTTATCCCGTGACAATTCCAAATTATGGATCCCAAGAGCTTCTCCTTACATTGGTATTTTATCATTGAAATCACAGCTAGTATTGTTTATTTTCTGTACCTCCACATAGTTTTCAAGGTGTTGCCAGCAGGACCCAGGCTGACACTGACATGTGTTGTTGTCACATTGCTAGATCTGAAAGAAAACACCAGATAAATAAATATCAGTGTTTTCTTGGATCTCCTTTTGCTTTCAGTGTTTCTGGAGAAACTGGCACTAGTTAATTTACATGCCTTATATGTTTTGTAGGCTTTTTTCATACTTCTAAGAAAAAGACTTGTTTCTAGCAGACGGGTTTGAAGTTCCACTGTCCTTTGTTTCTATTTTTGTTCTGAGGAATTACATGTGTCATTTTCCAGCTAGAAGCAGAGAACAGAATATGGATAAATGACTGAAAACAGCAGATATTGCTTTAAAATTTTTTTTTTAGTGGATGGCTTCTGTTTGGGATAGCTCAGCCATTCTCCTTCCAGTGGACTTCTTGGGGCTGTTAGCATAGCTTCGTCTACGGGTGGGGAGTGAGGGGCAGCAGCAACAATGAGGCAGTGCAGGGTGTCACACAGAGTTCTGCTCTCCTCCTGTTTGACATGTCAGCCGAAATGTCCCGCAGGTACTATCCCTCTGGATTTTCCTTACCCTTAGGATCAGTAGTACACAAGAATGACCCATCCCCGGTGTGCTGACATCCAGAAACTCATGATGTGTCATGGTAGCTGGTCCTAGAAACTAAATTTGGGGTTTGTGGGAACAATAGGTAATATGTACTGATCCCCTTTGACCAGACTTGCTTTGCTGACGGTCAACATTCACTTTAAAAGTTATAATTGTTTGTTGAAAGATTAGGGAAGATTTATGTTGACAATATTTATACTCGGCCTTGATCTTCACCTTTATAAAAGCATTAAAAAAACCCCCATAGCTTACATTTGTGTGTAATAGTCAAGACTACAATAGCAACTCCCTCACCCTGAATCACCCCAGAGCACCTTAAAATGATACCCCAGCTAACTCAAATGCAGCCACTTCTCTGGTGGAATCCATGCAGATAGCACACAGCACAACACGAGGGCGGGAAGAATTCTAGCCAACTGCAGTGGGACAAACCCTTCCTCTTAAAAAAAAATTAAGTGCACTTTTTTTTTTTTTAAATGTCCACACACAGACAGAGCCTCTGTTTGTAATGTCTTTTTTAAGAAAAGACCACACTGTAAATGCACGGGACTGAAAGTCAGAAAGACAAGGAGCTAAGTCTATCTTGCTCTGATTTGAACTCGAGATTCCAAAGATACCGAAGCACTGATTGTCCACTATCTCGCACCTTATGTAGTTATTTACATCGGTGCACAGTGGGTATGAAATGTTACCAGATCAGAATGATAGCAGAGATGGATAATGACAAACTGCAAAGCAGTGCCAAATCAGACCCTAGATATTTCAAATCTGAAGCTTATTCTACTAAACTCTCTCTTCAGAATATCTATAAACTATACAAATAGTTTTTGGCAGTGGCATAGCAATTTTATTTTGAGTTTCACAGGTAAGAGGACGGACTATAAAACAGAAAAAAAAATCATTCATTTATCCTTATGAGTTACACGGACTAAAGGCTACAGATCGCTCTGGGCAGAGGGAGAAAAGCATAGTCCCAGCACATGTGTACCTGCGGAGATATTTCACAAGCCATTTGGTAAATTGAAGTGTAGCTCTTTTTGCAGTAGCATGAAGAAATGGAGGCGTGAGAAAGTTCAGTGTTTGAATGTTTGTGTGGACAACAGAAAGTAAGAAATAGGAGTTTCTTAAACTGGAATTCTAATAATGTAGTTGCAGATGTAGTGCTTGTAAGTCGATGCAGACAGAATGGGAGGCTGCCCTAATGACGATGTGAAAGAAGTACCTTGCCTACGTGATACAGAAAGAATAGGCGTATTTCTTTCCAAAGGGATGGTAATATTTCTTTCCATTACAAATGAGCCCAAGTTGAATCCCTATCCATGTTTCAATCCTGGGTAGTTTGGTTCAGCTTAAGACAAGGGCCATTTGTAAAATCTGTGTTTGGATTTCAAGCAACTCCCCCGAAGTTCGGGCTGTTCTGATCTTGGTTTTTTGTTCAGGCTCACTTCCAGTAACAAACAGCCCAGCTGGTGCAAGTCAGTGTAGTTCTATCGATTTACACCACCTGAAGATCTGACCCATTGTGTACACTTGGCGTCTACATTTATATATTTCCTAATACAGTCCATGATTTTATAGCCATGAGTTTATAATAGGATTCACATTTCTTCTAAGAGCTACAATAGGTACAATGACTAGTCTGAATACATGCAAAATGTTCTGGGCTTGTGTCATCTTCTGAGACAATGTACAGTCTCTTTTATATGCCTTACCAAAGAATAAAATTATTGTTGCTAACTATCTCCTTTTTTAAAAAAAGCAATTTATTTATTTAAGAAGTTTTTACAGGTTTACAAATCCTTGCCATGTAGTTGTCAGAGAGAAAACCATAATCATTACAACACTGGACTTTTGTTTAGGGAAATATGAAGTAATATAATAAATAATAATAACCAGCTCTACTAATTATTAGTAGTCTGAGGATTTCCTTTTTAATTACAAAATACACTATTATATAAAAAGAATGTTATAGAACTACATAGAAAATATTTCAGATTCATTTTCAACTTAGATGTGGCCCCTCTCACATCACTTGTGTCTGTAGAATGAGAATAAGGAACACAAATTGTAATGTCCAAAAAGAGCCCATGTAACTCTGAAGCTGTTAGGCCATTTAATGGCCTCTGGTAATAACCACTTTGCGCTACTTTAATGAAAAGAAGAAAAGCATAAAACTTTCCCCATTAGTAATACTTGAACAGCAAGCCTCACGCAGGCATGGAATTTGCCACTCCACCCCAGTGCAGTGGTGGGACTTACCCCTCGCTCCTTCCCCGGCGCAGCCCCATTGGCCTGACTGGAACTGCCCACCCCCCCCCCCCCCATATAGAAGTCAAACTATGCCTATACTTCAAAGCTCTTTACAAACATTTGCTAATGATTCTTTTTTCTAATTAGTAGAAATTGACTATGTCAAAAGGCCACCCAGCCAATTAGCCCAGTTACATATTCAAATCTCAAAGCTCCTGACCCAGAGCTTTCAAATGGTTGATGAAGCTGTCACAAAACAGTGTGCTGCACCCAAATTAAAATCACTGAATGGGGCTGGGAGGAACCTGAAGGCAGTGTATCAAATCTTATCAGGTGGAACTGATGTAAAAGCTTTCCTCCTGACGCAGCAGTATGAAAAATGAATTGCTTAATTCTGCAATCCCTGTGCTCATGCAAATAGTCCCATTAAAGTCACTGCAGGTGAAATTCATCCCAGCATAAGGCCTATGCACCACATAAACCCTAATTTGGGGGCTTAAGAGGCATATGGGTTTTGTGCTGAACCTCTGCCCTAGGCTGAATTTCATCCTATTTGCAGCACTGGATACCACATTCTTCTATTTAAAAAGAAAAGGAGGACTTGTGGCAACTTATTGTTAGTCTCTAAGGTGCCACAAGTCCTCCTTTTCTTTTTTGCGAACACAGACTAACACGGCTGCTACTCTGAAACCTTCAATTTAAAAGTTATTCAAACAATAGCCTAAACATCAGAGGTCAGCCTGCAGGTACAGGGCTGCCATTAAAGAGAAGCCCATATTTACCACCTACAGTAGTTAATTTTGCCTTTGTATTTCCTCTCTAATTACACCCTGGCAAATTCAGAAAGTGCAGTATGGTAAATGTTTTGCTAAATGATTGCTTACTATAAATACTATCTTTATCCAAATTGCCCTCTCATTAAGAGGGTGTCTCTCTTGGTTCTCACTTGTAGCTCTGCCATTTGAAAGAGACTTGCCACTTACTTTAAAAGAGATCAGATAAATCGCTCAGTTGCTGACTTTTATACCAACAGGGAAAATGTACATAAATACGTAAAAGTAACCTGGCCTTTGTGCTTTGGATTTCTTCATTCATTCATCTAAAAGGGCTGTTAAATGAAAAATATTTACCAAACAGCAGCCCAGTTTAGCCACTTATGAGAACAGCTGCATATGAGAAACTTGTTCATATTTCATACACAGTGAATGTTTTAACCCTGAACAAGTGTGTGCTACAGGAGATTAATATCTACATAGGCTAGTTGAGAATAAATTAACTCTTGATGACATAATGACTGTCTTAGCAGTGTTCACTGAAGAAAATTGCATGGTATACAAGATATATAATGTATTTTTGTGAAGAATGTAGGGAGTAATTTACGTGACTGTGCTTCTTTCCATATCACACTAGAACATCAATAAGCTTCTATTGTCTTTAACAGAAATGTAAATCGTGTAGGATTTTTTTTGTTAACAAGGATAATACTGGGCCAATAATTCACAAAGAATAATTAATGTAATGAATTTTGCCTCTTTCTCTGTTCATGAATTGTTCATAAACTAGTCATGATTTTCTCAAATTTTCATTCTCTAAATTATTTCTACGTAAAATTCTTGGTTTGTAATTTGTTCATGAACAGTTGGTCGAGAGTATTTCAGATTAAAAATTTGGGCTGTTTTGATTAGACACATAGGTCACACAATACAATATATTTCTCTCCCCTGATCTGATGAACTTCACTCTTAGAATTAGGTTGCTGGTGTGAATACTTGTGATTATAAACTCAAAATTGGATTTCTGCAAATATCTTATCAATTTGCTTAAAATGTGATGTTAAAGCAAACGTTCCTGTTAGCAATGAGTAAACAGTGTGGCTAGAATATTCACAAAAAGTGAATAGAAAAAGGGATGAAGACCAGAGTGGGTCGAAAAATGCCAACTATTTTTCATTGGCTATCTTGAAAAAAATTAAGGTTTTCAAAATCTTCATTGAAATAGATATCAAACCACCCAAACCTCAGGTTTTGAAAGTAATTTTTGGTATGAAAACAAAAGTTTGCTTTCAAAATGAAAAGCCAAACATTTTTACTGAAAACCAAAAATTGCCAAAACCCCCCCCCCCCATTAATGGGTTTTGGTTTCCAGGTTTGTTTTGTTTTAAAATATTTTTTGACAAAATGAAAAATTTCTTGAGGAAGTTTGTTTTAATGGGAAAAAAAATTCAATCACAAATGTTTAGATAAAATTTCAGCCAGCATTTTAAAAAGGATTTCATTTCAAGTCTGAGTTCTCTAACTTGTCTAGAAAATCTCCTAGTTCCCTTCATCTACCTCTCTGATATTTGGAGATTGTTTAGCAGTGAACAATGTCCAAAGTTGAAATCAAGGGCATGTAAATGAAATTATCAGATAAAATTGTCCAAGACTATTTTGTTTAGTCGCAGAAGTGACTGAGACCTGCTGTGAACTAGGTGGAGTTAATTCATGCTCTAAGTGACACCATGCAATCTCCCTTTTTGAAGTATTATACTAGTGACAAAGATCTTGTGAATATTAAGTTTCTTGCAGAAGCATATCCAGTCAGAGCTGTGTGTGTGTTAGTACTGGTGATAGGGAAGAACAGGGATATGATGTTCTATAAGAGAAATTGTCAAATGATTATTTGATACTTGGAAACAAATTAAGAATTTTTCTGAACACCCCTGAGTCCGTTTCGTAAAATATTACAGAGATATTAAAGTTTTAATCTTTTATCCATTCAGTCTGGGTCAGAAGAGTTAAACAAACAGTTGACCTATGTGCATCAGATGGAGCTTTTTGGTGAGCGGAACAGTTGTGTGTAGACCAACAATGCAGATGCGAGGGACACCCACTATAATGCGACTGTAGTTAAAGATTTCTTGGTTTTTGTTTAAAGCTCCTGTCAAGGTTCCGTTCCCACTCTGAATTCTAGGGTATAGATGTGGGAACCTGCATGAAAACCCCCTAAGCTTATTTTTACCAGCTTAGGTTAAAACTTCCCCAAGGCACAAACTATTTTACCTTTTGCCTTTGGACTTTATTGCTGCCACCACCAAGTGTCTAACAAATATATAACCGGGAAAGAGACCGCTTGGAAATGTCTTTCCCCCCAAAATCCTCCCAAACCCTACACCCTTTTTCCTGGGGAAGGCTTGATAAAAATCCTCACCAATTTTGCACAGGTGAACACAGACCCAAACTCTTGGATCTTAAGAACAATGAAAAAGCAATCAGGTTCTTAAAAGAAGAATTTTAATAGAAGAAAAAAAATAAAAGAATCACCTCTGTAAAATCAGGATGGTAAATACCTTACAGGGTAATCAGATTCAAAACATAGAGAATCCCTCTAGGCAAAACCTTAAGTTACAAAAAGACACAAAAACAGGGATATACATTCCATTCAGCACAGCTTATTTTATCAGCCATTTAAACATAACAGAATCTAATGTATATCTAGCTAGATTACTTACGAAGTTCTAAGACTTCATTCCTTTTCTGTTTCCGGCAAAAGCATCACACAGACAGAGAGAACCCTTTGTTTCTCCCCACCCTTCAGCTTTGAAAGTATCTTGTCTCCTCATTGGTCAATTTGGTCAGGTGCCAGCAAGGTTATCCTAGCTTCTTAACCCTTTACAGGTGAAAGGGTTTTTCCTCTGGCCAGGAGGGATTTAAAGGTGTTTACCCTTTATATTTATGACAGCCCCTTTATCCCCTTTCTTTAAAATCAGCTCTAAAAATTTACTCCTCCCTAAAACTTGGCACTTATTTTTCAGCCCAGGAGTAATATTTAATGTATGTGTAATATATAATACAAACAATGTATATAGGTTTTGTATATTCAGAATAAAGCCTAAATGATCTCCCTGATCCAAACTTATCACTGCAGACATCGTAATGGTTCATCTTATCTACCATAGGTATTGCAATAACTACTGTAGATATATGGATTGTAATCATGACAGTTTTTGAACCTGTCCTTGATGTGCAGCACGTATTGAAAGCTAAGTAGCTGATTTTCCAAAATACTTATGCATTCTACACATTGAAGAGAAAGACTGAGCCTTGATTTTCCTCTCTTCTTGGGGAAGGAGCTAGGCCAGACCCAAACTTAGTTTTTTTTTAAATGCTTTTTTAAATCCATCCCCCTGCCCTCATACTGCTAGGTATGCTGTTCCTGTGCTAATATATTAAGAACCTTTTATTGCACTGAAGAGTGTATAAAGTTCATTGCTTTGCCATGACCTTTTCTCCTTTAAATTGTTTCATCATTGCGACCAACATGGCTCAAAGATGTAAAACTTTAAAGGAAGTTTATTTCTAAGAAGGTTAAGCAGGGTTTTGCTATGCCCTTTCTACATTCTTCCAGACCTTCTAAAAAGACTGTAACATAAAGATGATGGCCTCTTTAATTACATTTTGTTGTCAGAGGAAGCACACATTAAAAGAAAAGTAACCCAACACTCCTGTAGTTGAGGGTCATCCCAATAATCTCAACCAGGTTCACAACATTTGGAAAATCCCAAACCTTCTGTCAACTGATTTAAGCAATTTTTACGCATGCAAGAAATACACTCATCTGGCACAAGGCTCTATAGTACAAGGCTCAGGCAAAAGGATCTGGTTTCAGTTTGCCAGAGAGTTTCATGAGCAGTTGGAAAGATTTCACAATGGCGAGGTTTTATCAAAAGACAATCCCCAAAAGCAATATTCCCCTCCCCGTTCCACCAGACCCATTTGCAGAAATATTTCTTTCCTCCAAACTTGTTGCAAACGGAGGCCTGGACTGTTTAACTCTTGTACTGTATGTAGTATTAGTTCTACCTAAGTTTAGTGAATAGCTCTGTCAAAGGAGTTGTTTGCCTGCTGGGGTGGCATTCTGCCAGCTTCCTTGGCCTAACCAACCTTGCTTGCATTGCCTTTCTTAAAATAAAGGGAGAGATCCCATCTTCACTCTCACTCATTTTATATTTATGTAACTCCAGTTACTTCAGGATTTCAACAGAGACTTCAATGCAATTACTCTTAAGTTAAACCAGACAATTATATTGATACTTGAGCAATCTCCATAGGATAGGGTGACCAGATGCTCTGATTTTAAAGGGACAGTCCTGATATTTGGTGCTGCGTCTTATATAGGTGCCTATTACCCCCCACTCGCATCTCAATTTTTCACACTTACTATCTGATCACCCTACGATAGGATGCTGGGACATACAGTGCACATGCCCACCAAAGACATCCAAGGCCAATGCAATGAAGACTGGCAGAACAACATGGTGTGACGGTATAAATTACATAAGGGGACATGAAACTTCTTAGAAGGTTTTGTTTTGTTGAAATTTAAAGAAGCTATAGGGTGTAGGTGTTATGGGGGCTCCTTGTTTGTAGACCTGTAAGTCTGGCACAGGAGTCTCATACACAATGGTTCACCTTTTCTCAGGGTCATGCCAACTTGTTCTCTTTCCCCGAATACAACAAGAAATGTATGTATCAGAAGACACTGACAAGCTGCCTTTGTGTCCTTGGGTAAGTCACACCCTCTGTTTCCACATCTGTAAAATGAGGATAATTCTTACAGTACAGTAGCAGGCTTAATGCCCTAGAAATATCCCCTACAGATTCCCTATATCTGACTTTAGGCCCTATATCTCACTTTAGAATCCTATTCCCCTACAGATTCCAGGACATTGGGACAACCTAAGAAGACTGGTCCCAGAATACGTTCCTAGATTGTACTGAGCTCTGTGCATGCTGGGACAAGTTTTGAGCGATTAGTCAGTGATGAGTGAATACTGATATGGTACATACATGATCAATAAAACTCATAACTTATGTACCTCCCCATTTACTCTCTAGGCACTCCCCCCAACCTAAAGATGTAACACTTGGTTCACAGGACATTGTGAGGACTAAATCACTAATGTTTTCAAAGTGCTTTGAGAATGAAATGTGCTATATAATTATTGCTATTTCTAACCCCCCCCTTCAGTTCTCCACCAGCACTTAAATGCCCACACAGCCTACAAAGACTGCTTTTTATATACCATGACTGGTATCATCTCTAGCCCCTTAAAGCAGCCAATCCACAACTGGAGGTGCCTCCTTCACTGAGGATTTACCTCCCAGATCTTCATCAAGGTGGTGAAATCAAAACCCTCGCAAGATTATGTCATTCCTAATATCAGACCAGTGGTTTCTTCACTCTCTTGCAGTTCTCATTTCACAGTCATGGCCATCCTTCCCACCCCCTGACTGCCATAACATGGCTTTTCTCTTAGAGGAGTCTCAGAAGAACGCACGAGCCACTCACCAGGCTGTCTGCTGAAGTTTACAGAAAATGCCAGCACAGAGTGGTCCTCATGCTGATCTCACTTGTGGCTTGTTTACTCAACCCCACGGTGTTGACTACAGGGGTGTGAGTTGCAGCATGCACTAATGCGTTGTGCTGAAACTGCGTCATACACATGCAGCTAGAGTGAACGAGGAGGTATTTAGTTTGCATTAACATAGTCTTGTTTGAAATGGGACTAGGTTAACACAAACTAAGTACCTTTTAGTTCACTCCAGCAGGATCTACATGAGCCAGTTACAGCGCAACACTTGACTGGGTGCTTCAATATACCCTCATGTAGTTCACACGGCGGCAGGGGAGGGGGGCTGTATAGACAAGCCCTTACACTGGTTTTACATTTGCATAACTCCACTGTTGTCATTGGAGTTCCTCCTGATTTACACCAGAGTAAGCAAAATCAGTATTGGACAAAGGGACTTCAGGAACATCTCCTCCTGCACTTTGAGGACCCCAACAAAGAATTGCTCAACCTGCAAGCCAATTCCACCATAGCGCCACCCTCCCCTCCGGCCTTTAATAGTCATTTGAGGGAGTAGTGTGGGGGGGGGGGGGCAGGAGGGGAGTCAGTTTCCTCTGCAACATTTTTTGACTAAAATGTCTTGGGGAGGAAATCAGAAGGTTGGCCTTCTCCTTCTTCAAATGAGCAACAAGGGAAACAGCATCTGGTTTTCCTTTACCTGTAGTTATTATATGTGCTGCTATATTACCTTTTTCTGGGTGGAGGGGAGATTCTTCTGGTGTGCTTTGATAGTCACAAGACACTTTCCCCTCTATGGATTGAAAGGAGTATGTTCTGGCATGGATGTTTACTCTCTATCCTTAGCTTGGTCAGGGAAGCCAGTAGCTGCTAAAAGCTGGAAGATACCAAAGGGGAGTTGATATTTTCAAATGGAAATGGAGTCCTCGAAGGATGTCAACAGGATAGATTAGTGGAGGTGTTTCTGCAGGAGAAACATAGGGAATGTTGATGTGGTTGGTCATGGCATCTTCTGAGCCAGCATGGCCCACTTTAGCACTGCAGTGGCCAATTAGAGGTTGTTTGTGTGTAGGTATGCTTTGGGGGAGGTGGAGGTGGAGGAAACAGCATCAGTCATGAAATTAATCTGAGTCCAGATACCAAAAGGAATCAAAATCCATTTTAAATAAAAGGATTTATATGGAGGAAGGGGGAAAATAACCTAAAAGAATTAACAGACTATTTTGCTGAATTCAGTTGCAAACAGAATCTGAGGCTAGCTGGAGGATTGTGCTTCAGTGACATTGATGGCTGACTGAGCGGAGGAGAGTCATCCTTAGGGCATTACTGGATGTGCTGGAGGCTCAGTACAGCACACGAGAGAACATTTTTGATTTAGCTTTTTTGGGTCAGCTTCAGTACTGCTTTTTTGTTTTGTTTTTAATGCATTTAGGGTCAGTGAATTGGTGGCCCTGATAAACACGGGACATTGCATACTCAAGCATGTTACGTCAGTATGTCTCTTTTCGTGGAGTAGTCTATTTTTATGAACTGGCTCTGAGGGACATAAACTTTTCCTGCCCCATGATAATAGGTTGCCTTAGCCTAGTTTTTTGTTTTTTTCCCCCTGGTGACAGGGACTCCAGGTACCAAAGCATTTCCTCACCTCTGCAGACTGAACCAATGAGAATATTGGCTCAGGGGCCTTAAAACCCAAGGCTGACTCAGTACGTCAGACAGCCTAAGTGAGGTGTGGGTTGTCACACTTCATTTTGGGATATTATTGGCCAGCGTTTCAGGTGGTATGAATCAATGTAGGTCTACTGGAGTATAATTCAAGGGAACTTCGCCGATTTACACAGGCTGAGGATCAGGCCCTAAATCTCACTTTAGAAGCCCATTCCTTCTCCATACATCTGTAACTAATGATATGCCGTGCCACTGACAACGTAGTCAATGGCTCACAGTCTTATCCCCAAATGCAAAGCTTCTATTTTGCCAGCCAACAGAAGGCTCTGAAGGAAGATATAGTTTGTACTAAGTCTCCCACTTTTCTTGACCTTCAGACTTTGGGTTTGCCTGCACAGAGCTCCAGTCCTACATACCAATGTAACCCAGTGCCAACTGACCACAGAGGCAAGGATGCCTCTGTTTTTAATTGAGGAAAATTTGATCAGAGGAAGGACTTATAATTAGAGGATAATAATACATCTGCCTAGTATTAGAGTGATCATCTGCTCCATTCAGTTGCACCTGCCAAACCACCATTAGGGTTATCATCAGCGTGGACCTTTCAAGAGGGATGTTAGATTGCAAGACGGGAACAGCTGTAACTCCTTGTTTTAGTCTTTTTTACATTAGATACTGGAGGGACACAGAAGCCAGAACAGAACAGCTGTAACTCCTTGTTTTAGTCTTTTTTACATTAGATACTGGAGGGACACAGAAGCCAATGTGATTGTGTTAAGTGTAACTGAGCATAATTCTGCAGCTTGACTGGTTGCCTAAGAGCGTCATGTACTCAAAGTAATAAATATCTCTTTCCAGATCATGATGTGCTGGCAGTGTTGGGGCAGCAATGACATGGGAAAGGCCCGAGTTAATGATATACATTTTAAAAGATTATACAGATATCAAAGACATGTTTAGCAAAGTATCTATTGTCTAGCTCACCAGAGTATCTCAGTGAGTATGGAAAAATGTGGAGTGTGTGAAGTAGGAGGAGAAAAGTAGAGACTGCATTATTTGATTACTATCTGAAAAAGGGTGAGGTAGTTGCCATTTGTATTCGCAGAGCACTTAAAAAGTTTTTAATTAATTGTTGGGATTGTGTGTGTGCGCGACCTATAAAGCATTATTGGTCATGCTCCTGGCAGTCATGGTGAAGAAAGATTTATGGGTAGGGTGTGTGTGTGTCAGAGGAGGAAACAAGTTTTGGAGCCTTTTTACTACACAAGCCTGATCCTGTGCTGATCTGAACTCTGAAAAAGATTTGGGGGCGGTGGTGGACAAATCAGTTGAACAAGAGCCCAGTTTGATGCTGGGGCCAAATGAGCAAATGAAACCCTGGGATGCACAAAAAGGGGAATCTTGAGTAAGAGTAGAGAGGTTATTTTACACCTCTATATTTATTGGCACTGGTGTAACCTTTGCAGGAACATGGTGTCCAGTTCTGGTGTGCACAATTCAAGAAGAATGTTGATAAATTGGAGAGGGTTTAGAGAAGAGCCATGAGAATGATTCAAGGATTAGAAAACCTGCCTTATGTAACAGACGCACAGAGCTCAATCTATTTAGCTTACAAAAACGAAGGTTAAGAGGTGGCTTGATTACAGTCTCTAAGTATCTACACAGGGAACAAATATTTAATAATGGGCTCTTCAATTGATCAGAGACATGTATAACATGATCCAATGGCTGGAAGGTGAAGCTAGACAAATTCAGACTAAAATAAGGTGCACATTTTTAATGGTGAGCATAATTAACCATGGGTTGTGGTGGATTCACCGTCAGACAATTTTTAAAATCAAGATTTAATTTAATTTTTTTTTTAAAGATCTGTTCTAGAAATTACTTTGGGGAAGTTCTATGGCCTGTGTCATCCCACAGATGATCACAGTGGTCCCTTCTGGGCTTGGAAACTATGCATCTATGGATTGTAGGGTTGATTTCTTTACCTATGGGAGAATGATTTCTTAGGGAAAAAAATATAGGCGGGACTCAGATATGGGTGGTGGTGGTGGTGAACGCAACGCACACCATCTTTGATCACTAACTACACCTCAAATGGCTTGGAATTTCATTTCCAGATGAGGAGACCAGCATTCATGGTCAGTTATTACCCCTCAGCTAGACTGAGGCCGGGTTAATACTTACAAGTGCAACTACATTAGTGCATTTACTACTATAAAAATGCCATTAAAAAGCAACAACCCCTGTCTCCACCCCTCTAATTGTTGTACTGGCAAAAGTTTTACCAGGAAAAGCACACTTGCACTTCACGAAGGGTTTGCTGGTATAGCTGTTCCTGTATAGCTCTACCAGCAAATAACTTCTAGCATAGACTAGGCTTCCGTTTCTTCTGGGTGGAGAGATGGGCAGCATTATTTCCCACAAACTGGCTTGGTATAATGTCTGCAACTGGGGCCTGATCCAAACTCACTGAAGTAAATATAAAGGCTCCCTAACTGACTTAAATGGGTGTTGAATCAGGCTCTTTAATGACGGCTTGTCTAACTAGTATTTTTTTTTTTAAAGCTTCCAATGAGAGTATGCTACTGTTTTAATTTCAAATGGGACAAGGCAGGGTGTGGAAGCATGCCAACTGAATGCTGATTTTACAAGCACAGTCCTGCAAGGAGGGTGGAGTACTTAGTGGTGTGGTCTTCATTGCTGTTTAAGCTAAAATTTTAAATAGTTTCAGCGTTTTCCTGTTGCTCTGCAACATGCTCATAAATCAAGTGAGCTGTTTTGCTGTTGGCTCATTAAAGTGTTGAAATAATAATGCAAAACAAGAGTTTGCTACCAATTTTTAAACTACATTCAGCTCTCAAAAAGGTGGCAGTGGTGTCGAGATTTACAGCTCCTATTTTAATTGGGAATTTACACAATAATTTGTGGCTACATGATTACGTTAAGATTATCTTATAGAAAGATCTAGGACAGTTGTTTGTGAAACCCTAGGGGCACATACCAACTTTCTTAGCTATCTAACCAACTGCTTTGCTCCACTGTTAAAAGAATGGGCCTTCAGAAGTGGTTTGATCTGCCTCTGGAAGGTTAAAGGTCAAATGACTCAAATGAAGAAAGTGATTTAATCCTATGAACCTGTGCTGTTATTGTAAAACAATATTCACCAGTTATGGTACACTGTTGTATAAATGACAAACTGTGCAGTAATGGAAGTTGTTATTACATCACTGAAATCCTCACCTGCACTACATTTATGGCTCCATAAACATAGGTTTATTTAACAGCTGTGGGAACACCTATGGCCATTTTGTGTTAAAGGTCAGTTGTTCTAAATTTCAGTTTGCACATTAGTCTTCATGGTGGAGGTTCATAAAAATGTGATGACTAACATTAAGTGAGCAGAACACAACCAAAAAACAAAAACAAAAAACGGTAAGGGAATCATGCTAATAAAACTATTTTTGCCCTACTTTGTTTCTTTCAAAGTGGTTAGGATGCTTATTTGGGTGCTTGAGTATTTCTCTGAAGACAGATTTATTTATGTCATATGATCTACTTATTATATCACGCTTGAAACCAAATTATGTGGTAGTAACTGGTGGCAAAGTTAGGGTCAGTATGGTTTAGCTTCCTAAACCAGAATATTTTTAACAGGATGCAGTCAACTGGAAACTAGTTAATTTCAAAACATGAGTTAAAGGTAGTTTCAAATGCAACACCTGCTCCTCTGTCTCCTTGCCAAGATTTGTGATTTCACAAACATTTTCCTATTCTTTTAAATATTTGTCTTCCCAGTTGCTTGTGGAAGGACCATGCAAACAACAGGGCAAGTGACTGACTGAGCATGGGAAATGGTGAAACTAACAAAGTGTTGTCACATGCTCAAAGTAAAGAAAACTGAAAAAAATAAAAAAGAGAAATAATACATTTCAGACAGAAGTGTTTCTAAGTTGATGGTGTTGATTCTACAAAAGCACATTAAGCAAGTCCGTAAAACAAATGTTATTGTGTGATCAATTATTTCAGGTTTTAGCACTTGAAAAGTTTCAGATTTCATCTCTATTTGAAGACTGAAATAGCTATTCAGTGGCGTAAAAAGACATCTCTGTTTGTTTTTCATAACATTGTTCTGTGTTCCTTTGCCTTGGCATTGTCAAGCTAATGCTGTACAGGAATATCACAATGTTCTTTTACATAATCTCCACCCATGTTATTGCTTCAGGTGTTGCACTATTGCTTGGTGAACGTTAGCAGATTTCGAACAAATTTGCCGCAACAATCTGGGCTACTCTAAGGATTATGATGAAACCAATATATTATTATTGTCTGCTTTCCTCATACAATGGAGATTAATAGACGGATCCAGTTTGGCCAAAGTTTTTAGGCTGGTAAAGACTACTGGATTTGCTTACATTTTAGAAATGCAATTATTCCATTAGATTTATCAATAAATGTTAGTTAAAGATCACGAGATAATTACTGGTTTTTGTATGTTTGGAACACAGATGAAATGAGATTAAAAACAAAAAGATATGAAGCAATAACGTAGCTGCTCTTAAGCAATGTCAAACATATCCTTCTTGTTTAACAGCATTTTGTGAATCTATCAATCTCACTAATGATCATATAATTAACTATGCTAATAATGGTTCTCTTTAGTCTTTTTATTACTATTATTACTGTGACTTTACTTAAGAGCAATACACTGTAATTAGCAATTAATCTAGTGATCATGTTGCCTTATGCAAACGTGAGATTGAACACATTGTTTTAACCACACTAACCTTAGTTACCAATCTAAATATTGTTGCTGACACCCATGGAGATGCATGGAGCCAAATACATGAGCTGTGCACCGAGCGAAACACTGCAACAGCATGCATCTTCCAATTGAACATGGTAGCATTTACCTGTTACAAATGTTCAGCGCCAAGTGGACTGGTGACTCAGTGGAGACAACTGAGTTCCGCAGTGAGTTGAGATTCCTATACCCAGGCTGGCAGAAGCTGGGTACAGTTTAGAGGTGACCCCTCCTCAATCTCAGCAGAGTTGTGAGGGCCACTTTGCTCTGAGAGCACCTCCTAGTGCCAGCAGGGGTGTATGGCATGCATGGTTGTTTCAGAAAAGTGGAGGGTCGTGCATGTACTGATGCAAATAACTGGCAGTTAAAACTGGATGAGGAGAAAGTCTCTGGGCAACCAGTTACCCTGAGTGACTTTGGTCAAGGTGAGTGGGTGAAGTAATTGCTGGGATAAAAAAGGGTTGAACATTTTAGGAGGAAAATTCAAGATTCAGTCACTTGCAAGAGCAAAGGCTACCATGAAATGTCATTCCCTCTAATTTAGTATTTTGTGTTAAAACCATTTCTGTGCCTCTCTTTACTTAGACTCTCTATTTCCTTCATCATTAAATCCCCAAATTACGCTCATTTACTGCACAAATGTTACTATTTGACAACCGGTACCACACAGTGATGTCTCACCTACCATGTTTCTTTCTCTGTACTCAGAATAAAAAACAAGAAATAACTGTGCGTATTTGGTGATATTTATCAGCAAATGTTTGTTTTCTAGTGGCAATCAATCACTTTGTCCACCTCTCTCACCCACGGCTGGAGAACAGAACTGTCTGACTTCACATCAGAAGGAGTCAGGATGATGTTTTATAGCATCAGTGACATAAATTATAAGAGTGTTTGCCCCCTTTTTTTGCTTCTGTTAAAAGGACAGGAAACTAATCTACAAATGTTTGTTAAAAATAATAAAAAGATAGTGTCTTCAATTCTCCAAACCATGGACATTCCGAGTTCTGTCCGAAACGGTCTCTCCTTCCAGTTCACTCTCATGTTTTTCCCGGTTGCAGCATGTAGAGAACAGAACTTTAGGTACTGAGCTTGGACCGCTGCGGTACCTAAGCACTTGGGGGTGAACTTATTTTATAAAATAATGCAGATTTCTGAATGTCTCACATAGAAAAATGATGTGGTTTTATGCCACCAGCATGGTTTTTGCAGTGCTCTTAAAAACAGTATTTAGAAAAGGGCATTTAGCAACCAGTTACGAAAACTGGTTTGTAAAGACGCCAACAGACTGCCAGGGGACTAAGCCACTATAAATGCTGCCAAGTAATTAATCCAGTAAGTGAGAAAGCACCTTTAAATACTTTGTAATCACACAGAAGTGTAAAAGCTGAATGCACAACTCAGGTTTTTGGGGGATATTGGCACTCAGACATAGAATTAATACAAAATGGCAAAAAAATATTTTCCATCTAGCATGTGCAGCAGTCTAAACCTGCATAATTCCCACTACATAATAAAAACCAAAACAAAGCACCACCTTGTAAAAAGTCTATATAAAGTTGAAGATCTGACACTTATGTGTTTCTGAATAATCTGTTTTAGCAATGCCCACCTCTCTTGAGCTGTGCAAATTCATCAAGAGGTAGGGGTCTGGTGAACCCAGTATTTACACACTATTTCAGTGTTGGATGTAATTAATCTTCAACTGTATGAGCCTCTTTGTGATGTAAAGCCAGTGCTGACACTCTTGTGTAAACAAGAAGATTAGCATATTTACAAACTGGTAGATGTTACTTTGATCAGTTGATGCTTGCACTGAAAGGGCATGCTGGCATGTGGGTTCACTCTTCATGGGACAAAGACCTCTAATCCTTTTACACTTATTCTCAGATCCATATTTAGAATTCTGACTTGTATTTTCTATATCCATTTGAGCTCAGCTTTAGTTTGTTTAGCAATGTTCATCCTTTCTTTATGATCACTAGTGACTCATACTAGTTTGTTTTCTTAGCAAAGCCTGCAGTAAAATTCCATAGTAGCAAATGACCTGGGTGAAAACCCTTTAAATATAGATTTAATTACGAGGGCAAATTGGAACCACTTGCAGTCAGGTTTTTTGATGGCCTATATAAAAGTTTTCACTGTTTTTCCTTCTTGCTTTTCAGTAAGTGGCTTGCTTAGGGTTAGTGTGAAACTTAGGCAGCACTGAGGCCATTGTACAATGGTCTCTAGTTTTAATATGCATTTATATTAATCTTGAGGACTTTGAAAGAGGCATCTCTAGGTTTTTGTGATTCTCCATCATAATATTATTGGTAAACTTTAAACCTTACACAACTCACTTTTAAGGCAAACTATACTCTGCAGGACCTATCTACACTAGAAATTGTATGGTGGCAGGGGATCATGGCAAGATAATGATCTGAACAGATTATAACAAGCTGACTCTTCTCTTTTTAGATGGCACCTAACTGTGTTATGCCCCTGTTACTGAATTACGTAAAATGGCAGAATCCTGTAGTTTGTTATTCAGTGAGTAGACTCAGTAAAGCCAATGAAACTAATGTGTCAGAGGAAAGGTTTGCAGGGTTGGGCCTTAGAGAGGTAACTTAATTCCATAACACAGTTTGGTTCTGTCTACATAGGCAAGACCAAGCGTGTGTTTATATGGTTGCCTGAGAGGAGAGTTTTGGAGTACAGAGGGGCCCAGAAATACCTTTGTAGGGGCATGTGTGTACAGTAGATGGGACATAACAACCTTCTTTAGTTGTACATGCTTTCATTAATTAACTGTTTTAAGATCAAGGACACTCATCATATCTGTACGCACTGAGACTGTATAGACAAGTCTGCTCATTTTTTTGCACCTCTCCTCTTCTCCCACTCCATATTGGAGCCACAGTTGTTTCTGCTCCATTCTCCAAAGAGAAGTCTATCCCTCCTTCACACCAGTTTAGCCTCTTACAGGCAGTGAAGTTATGTCTTCACTGCAGAGTTAACCCTGGTCTCTCACTCAGGTGTTGTCCCTAACCTGGCTTCCATCCACACCCAAAAGACCCTGACATGAGTTTGGTGGTGCTTTCAACCTAGGCTTGCTGGCTTGTGCGGTGTTCCCTTGAGCTGGTAATCTACCCAGTTTGTAGGGACGACACAGGCTGAACCGCTCAAGTGCTGATAGTGATGCATTGCTTCTCACAATTCCTTGTGGGAAAGAATCACAGAGTGGCTCACTGCAGGGCAAAGAACCATAGGATATGCTGCCAGAAGTCCTAGCACCACAAGTGGGTGAGTGCAGCCCTCGTGAGGACACAGTACCTTGGGTGTGGCTTTGCAGGGTGGCTGCTCAATCCTGTGTTTGGCTAACCTAGATGCTCAGACCTGGGTGCTGATCCCCTGAGTCAACATGACAGTCAAGACATAACTGGAGTGGTGAACTCCCCACTCTCTTCCCCTCAGTGATCTCATCTTTTCTGCTGGCTTTGTCTCATTTGCCAGTTATATCTCACATTCCGGGCTTGATGACAGTTTCACCTCCTGCCCTTACTGGTCAACATGACCCTTCTCCCATCTGCTAATTTCTGGCCTGAGGAAGGAGTCAAGAAGCAGCAGGAGAGGAAGAGGCTGGTCATGGTTGGGAACAGACACAGAAGAAGGAAAGGATGTAGGGACGTGGGATAATATGAAACTGCCTCTTCCATAAAGTCCCAAACCATCTCTTCTCACTGACAAAGGGACCTATAAGTGAGCTCCTGGCCCCCTCTGGAAATTAGCCAGAGTCAATTTTCAGAGGGGCGATACTTAACTAGTTTTTAGTTGACTCTAGTTCTAGTAACTAGAGACCTCTCCTGGGGTGTCATAGAAGTAATTATAAACACATGTACCGGTATATAGGATGGGATCCTAAAGGATCCCCACAGTACTTTACAAAGTTAAGACTTCCACGGTTATACAGCTTGGGTCATGGCAGTCTGTGCCTGGTTTCTGGAGCCGAACAATGAATGCATTACTTTGTCAAATGAACAGCTGTGAACAGGGCAAAGAAGCAGCATAATTAATAATTGCCTTGTATGCCACATGTATTCTCTCAAGTTGTGAATGCACAATGCCTTCTCCAATAGCAAAAATGCTAGTGTGTTTCTTAGAATGTTGCATTATGTAGCATGTAGTTACACATATTAAAAAAGTGAGCCTAGCTTTCCCCCCTAAAACTAGAATATAAACAATGAACAAGATCTATGTTATGATTTCTTGTGAAGCAAATGACAACAGGTGAAGTATTCAGAAAAGAAAATGATATACTTGTCTTGCATTACTCACGGCATGTCACATGTATATTAGATCTATCACTGATTAAAACTCTTTTTAAGCTGATAATCAAAAAAAGCTTGACACTTCATTTCGCTCATTTCATGATTGGGTTATCTTAAGAAGGACAACTTGTCTGTAAGCAAAAGTACAGGCATTTGATTTTCAAGATATTTTTGTATTGAGGAAGTAACTGCTTACTGTTCTTCTGAAGGAAAATAAAATTTAATGGAATAATATGGCTGCAATAACTGTTTGGTGAAATCCTGGCTCCAGTGAAGGCAATAAGAGTTTTACCATGGACTGCAGGGTGGCCGTGATTTCACCTATAGTATCTCATATCAATCTTAATGGGAAAAAGTATAGTGATGTGGATTTTTGGAATCTCATTGCAGCATCTATTGTTACCGATTTCAAATGGTGTAACTGTCTGTGCTTTTCTTTTTATTAACCGAAGAAGCGTTTTAACAAGCTCCTGATGTTTTCTTTCATTTTTTCCCTCCCTTGGTATATTTCAATCTGTAAGTACTTTACTAGAAGCATTCCAAGGTGTTTTGAGGAGTAGATAACCCGAGATTCAGCTTCACATACATGTAGTTGATGTGTCAGAAATATACTTTAGATTTGCCAGTTTCATTCCCAAGGTTACCATTGACGTGTGTTGCTTCAGAGGGAGCTGTGAGTGCTCTGCCCCTCTGAAGATTAGGCACCCCAAACCTGAGGAATTTACGAGGAGTGCATACTTTTGAAAATTAGGGCCCAGCAGTAACACAGGCACGGACTGTGGAAACTGCTTATTCACATGCACAATTTTATGAACATTCGTTATCCCACTGCCTTCAGCTGTATTACTCCTGTGCTTAAAGTTAAGTATGTACCTGTTTGCAGGAACCAGAGTCAAAGCAAGGCAATGGAGGAACCGGGAATAGAACCCAGGTCTCCAGATTGCTTAGCGTGTGCTATCTCATAATGGTGCTGTGCCATCCCATCCTGAGCCACAACACATGACTTTACAATGGACAACAATTCACCTAAAGAATGAAGGATCAGGCCCTTTGTAAGCCAGCCTGAATGCTGTGTACTAGCTGAGTAATGGACTGCATGCAGGGAACTTGCATGAAGGCGGAAGGACTCTTTCTCTTGAGTCTGCGGAGCTGCTGCAGTTCTCCCGCAGCTGCTGCATTTCCCCCTACTCATTGGAGCTTTGGCTTGAGGATCTGAGTTGTCAGATGCCATTCCCAGGTGCATGGAGGATGCGGATCCTCATTAGCCCTTACCACATACACCGTGGAACCACATTAATTACATCGTTTTGAAGCCCTTTCATGGCTGTAGAGCCATGGGCAGGACTGACCCCTTTTATGATCTCATAGGTCTTTCATCTGACATTTTTATGGACATAATCAGAGAGAAAACTTCATTTTAGAGAAATTTCTTATTTAGAAAAAGTGGGATACTAATTTCGTATGCACCAGAGCATTTTCTGTGAACATTAGGATGTGAAAACACTATTAAAATTATTATATTGGTGTATTTGGGTCTTTAAAATGGCACCTTCTTAATAAATCTGTCTCCAGCTGATTTATGCATTCCATTAGGATTTAGTGCTGATAGTTGTTCAGGGCAGTCTGAGCTGGTCTTTCAGGAGTTTCCTGAGCTTTATCAGTCTATTTTCACGTGGTCATGTTTCACCCACTCCGTGCTTTAAAATGTTTAGTACACAGAACACAAAGTTAGGCCCATGTTTGTTTTTACTGGTGGAACCTCTTTCCTTTCTTCAACATTCTCAAATGTTCCCTGGTTTAAGTAGAGTTATCTAAGGTAATCCACTCTTGCCCTTACCAGGGATATTCCACTTTGTTCATAAGCACATAACATAACTCTAGTCCCCAGTGATTTCATTGTGAAATTAAAACCCAGACACTCATCCAGATGTCTTAGAAGATAAGGGCAGGCCTAATCCCTATGTCACAGAGGACTTGAGGAGCAGGAATTCACCTATACATCATCACATCATTATTAGCCTGGACCATGGCAAGCCCAACACAAACATTTTCCACAGGGCTTGCATTCAGGCTTGGCAGCATTAGGAAAATACCCTCCAGCAATGTGTTATTTTAGGCTGAAACAAAAGTAGACATGAATGGCAATAGAAACAGAGAAGTATTGTTTTTATTTTCAATGTGAACCCATAACTGGTCTTAAATGAAAATCAAACTAACTTAGATGTAAATACCAGCCCATACAAATGAGCTATCAAATATCACCACACTTATTTTGCATTGGAATACTGATGCTTGTCTTAAGCAGCATGATGCACTATGGGAAGGACAATTTAGCTGGAAGAAGCTGAAAGCTTTATCTGATTAAAACTGATATGATGATTGATTTTGACAGAGGGATCACTTCCATTCCAAAAAGAGAGGAAACAAAAACATTGTGTATCTGTCATTAACGTGAGCCATGGCACTCAAATCAGAAACAAAACATGGTCCCATGACAGGCTCAAAGGCAAACGTTGCCCTCGTTCCTGTAGCCCCACTGGCTTCAGAGCAGATTCTAAGCCGCTGCATTATCTCCACAAAATGAGAAGTCTCCCCCAAACTGCTGCCACATTTGAAATGAGCGGAACAGATGAAAATGGAATGTGGGACAGTGGTTAGAGTAGAGGCCTGGGAATAAAAATATGTGGTTCCCGCTCCAAGCTCTCTCATGGATTCAAGACTTTAAGCAATACCCAGGCACAAGGGAGGCGCTGTAGTATTGAAAAGGGATTTGGATGCTCTGGATTTGATTCCTGACCCTGCCACATAGATCTCCTGTGTGACCTTGGGCATGTTATATAGGGTGAAATTCACACATGTGCAGGAAGCCAACAAAAGGCCTATGTGGCATTTGAAGCTTCTAAATAGAGCTTATGTGCCATTCAAGTGATGCACAGGTCTTTTTCTGGCCCTCTAAACAGGGACACACGTCACTTTGTGTGCCTCAATGCTTCCCTCTCTGAAATGGGGATAATGCTTCCCTATGGCACAGGGGTGTTGTGAGGATCAGCACAGTAATAGGATAGTAATAGAGGTTTCCAGTGATAGAGGGGGCTTTGAATAAGCACCAGAAAGTTTATTGAGTTATATGAATTATCTGGACCTCTTGAGTGGGAGAAACTGGGCTGAAAATTTCTCGGGGAAACTAAGAATAAGTTTTCTTATTAGGTGTTGGTATTCCTTGTTCCTGGCCCAGCTAGAAACCAATAAAGAATGTGTTTTCTTATAGTCCAGCACTTTGGGAAGCAGGGGGCAGAAAAGTGCAGGTTTTTTTTTTTTTATTATAAGCCAAAATGTGTTTGATTTAAGTTTGATTTCCATTTTGGGAAGAGATCTGTCAGAACCAGTTTGCTCATCCTTGGTAGAAAGCAAAGACCCACACATAAATTGGAGCCTGTTTGTGTGTAATGCAATGGAGAAGCAGTTCAGCACCAGTTCATCTGTTTGACAATATGACCCTTGAAAGCCTGACACAGTCATTGAGGCCTGTACTGATCTGCTCAGTAAGTGCTGGTCTCTGCTTTGGAGCAGCTTTGATTTACATGCCTGGATTTTGCAGTTTTAGGAGAGAGAATCTGGGCTACTTCTAGGGTTGCCAACTTTCTACTTGCACAAAACCGAACACCCTTGCCCCAGTCCCACCCCTTCTTCAAGGCCCCGCCCCCACTCACTCCATCCCCCCTAGCTCTGTCACTCGTTCTCCCCATCCTCATTCACTCGCTCATTTTCGCTGAGCTACGGCAGAGGTTTGGGGATGTGTGAGCGCTCTGGTATGGGCCCAGGAATGAAGGATTTGGGGTGCAGGAGGGGTTTCTGGGCTGGGGCAGGAGGTGCAGCCTCTGGTGTGGGGCCAGGGATGAGGGATTTGGGGTGCAGGAGGGGTCTCCGGGATGGGAGCCTCGCAATCTTTAATGCAGTTACTATGGCAACACCCACATTTCAGAGCGGGAACTGAGGTACAAAGCAACATGCCCAAGCTCATTCAGGAAACTTGTGGTGGAGTAGAGAACTGAACTTGGGTCTCCAAAGTCCTAGGCTGATGCTCTAACTACTGAACCATCTCTCTTCCCAATCAACAGTAAGAAGAAAATGGCAGCAAGGATTGGCAGGAAGCCTTAAAATGGTTTCCCCAGTTACAGAGTAACAAATACTGCTCCACCGAACCACCACAAAAGCAGTTTCAAATCTGTTCATATCACTATAATGGAGATTAAGCTTCTGGGGACAGCATGATGCCTATGGCATGATCCTAAAAGGTGCTGACCACTCCTCGGGAGTGGGAAGCACCCTCACCTCAGTGGTGCAGGAAGTGCTTTCAGGCCCTGGGGAGTGTGGCTTTGGATGTAGGTTGCTGAAGTGGCTAATGGCCCCTATCCTATATACAGCCAATCCACAAGCAGGCAGAGACACCGATACTGGCAGACCTCTCCGACTGAGCAGCTTTCCATGAGGAGAGAGAGGAAGGAGCACAGAACACAGTGCTGTGATAGTCAAAGGATGAGTGAAAAAAAAATCTCATGTCCTTACCTAATTTGGAATTCTAATGGAGGCATTAAGATGACATATTACACGCTGTCCTTCTCAGGACAGGGTAAAGATAAAAGTCTGTCTGCCACGGCATCAAAAAACACTTCCCCTAATACCTTACCCACCCTTAATGCCAATGGAGTTAAAACAGAATAAATTTGAGCCAATATATTTGGAATGCTCGGTTACTTCCTAGCATATTGGAAAGCTTTGCAGCTGTAACTTTTCTGCCACTTGTCATTCTAGTGGTAGAAACTGGCTTTTCCTTGTCCTGATTATTACTCGCATAATTAATTGCTGTAAACTGAGGCTTCTTCCTTAAATTTTTATAAAACCTTTTAATGAAACTCTCTGCCTCATGCTTTGTGGGGGAAATCTGAGAGCTCACAGTCAAGATTAGCATAGAGCACAAGGAGGATTGTTCCCCCATTATACTGCAAAACTGGGAGGTATGCTTTCATTAATGAAATTATGCCATGTTCTTCCTGTGGTCCTCCACTCTCTGATTAAGTACCCTCAGATGACTGAAATAGAATGGTGACTTGAGCAGTTTCATCTCATAAGCGTTCGTTCAGCAGTTTGCATGATTGCCTTCAGACCATGTGTGTATGTACATACATGGGGAGCTGGGGGTGGAAGGGAAAAGAGGGAATAAGCATTGCTGAAAGTGTGGCCATATTTCTATAGTCCTAATATGTATTTCCATCCATGCTATTCAATCAGGCTTTTGTTTGTAGAAGTTTTCACAAGGTTTAAAACAATGTTAAGAAAAAGCATACTTTTTATATATTATGTAATATATACAAAAACATAATACACCCCCCCATTCATTAAAATTTCCACCACTCACCCTAAATATCAGTTTACAAACACAAAGGACTAGAATACATAAACTCAAAACATTTGTGAATGTTCCACATCTGTATATGCCTCACCTTCCAAAGCATTCACATCCCATGGAGAAAAATGATTGGAAGGGAGTTTGACAAAAAACAAACAAACCCCCACCCTCTATAATTATTAAGCATTCAGCAGCATCATTCCATCTTATACTCTAGACAAACTATTTTGTAAAAACTCCTCTTAAAAAAAATCAAAGCTAAATAATGCCATTGTAATAATCTATTTATGTCAATGTACAAAGCAGTGAAGAGCTGAGTACTAAACCATATTAACAGATTTTCAAAATTATTCTTAAATGTTGTGATTGGCAAAAGACTATTGCAGCAGTGCACCACATTTGATGCTTGAAGGGAACAAAAATTGATCTGCAGAAATAGTTCAAAGGAGCCAGATGGTAGGGCATTCAACCCATGTCCAATTCCATCAATGGTAGATTCAGCGTGCAATTTATATTACTGTATAGAATGGACATGTCCTATAACATTAGAGTTTCACACAGCTTTAGTGCCTGGGGAAAGGATGCTTTTAAAGCAGAGAGTTCTCAAATATCTCCTAATCTGTACCCCTATGTTGTTGACATTCTGAATTCCTATTGGGGAAAATAGAAAACCAGATTTATATTTTAAAACTCCATAAATCAAACTTCCTTTCTGATAGCTGATGTTTGATAATTGCTTCCCTTTTACAAATATTGCCACAAAGCATCTCAAGCAATTGAATATATAAATCTTATGCAAGTGGGGTTGTCCTTTAAGTCAATACATTTAACTAAAGAAAACCTAGCATTTCCACACCTGACCAAGATTCTCAAAAACAGGAATCTAAAGTTAAGCTCCTGAAGTCCATAGCTGAACTGCTGAATAAGCGCTGAGCACCCACTGACTGCAATGGAACGGCCAGCTGCTCAACATTTTGGAAAAAAATCAGGCCAATTATTTAGGAACCTAAAATTAAAGTTCAATTAATAGATTCCAAGGCCAGAAGGGGCCATTGTGGTCATCTAGTCTGACCTCCTGTATTAAACAGGACAGAGAGCTTCCCAAAATAATTCCTAGAGCAGATCTTTTCAAAAAACATCCAATCTTGATTTAAAAGTTGTTAGTGAAGGCCATGACCCTTGGTAAATTGTTCCAGTGGTTAATTACTCTCACTGTTAAAAAGGTATGCCTTATTTCTAGTCTGAATTTGTCTAGCTTCAACTCTCACACATTGGATCGTGTTATATCTTTCTCTACTAGACTAAAGAGCCCATTAGTAAATATTTGTTCCCCATGCAATTACTTAGAGACTGTAATCAAGTCATCCCTTAATCTGTCTTTGTTAATTTAAATAGATGGATCTCCTTGAGTCTATCACTCCAAGGCATTTTTCCAATCCTTTAATCATTCTCGGGGCTCTTTTCTGAACCCTCTCCAATTTATCAACATCCTTCTTGAATTTTGGGCATCAGAATGGGATGCAGTATTCCAGCAGCGGTCTCACCACTGAGAGGTAAAATAACCCTCTCTACTTGAAGTTCTTGGCCGCTGTACCAAAAGAAGAAAGGCCATAGAAATGCCCATAGTAAAAACCATTTTTCAAATGTGGTATTTTTAAACTGAAAATTAAAAATATTTAAAATATAGAAGGAAAACACATTCATACTTGATGACCACGCCATCTGTGTAATTAGAGACTTAAAGTGTATTAGTCACCTGGGGAATTGCATTAGCCAAATAGTCATTTGTAGTGAGCTCTTAAAGCAGAATACAGCGTATTTAGAGTAGGTATTGGGAAAATCTCCAGGAGTTGTAGGCATACCTTAATGACCATACAGTAGAAAAAAAAATCCAGCAAATATTTCGTGAAACAATTTCAGCATGACATGAATCAATGCATTCCACAGACCATCCATCTGACATGACACTGTAACATGAGAAACACTATCTTATGTACATTGCCTGTGGTGAAGGCTTTGAATTTAGGGCATTATCTCACCAAGGAGTCTTAATGATAAAGGTTCTGCCTTAAGACTCCTTGGACCAAATTCATCCAAGGCTTAAGCAAGGCCAACTCTTATTGGCACTATGGGTGAAATGCGGGCTTTATTGAAGTCAGTGAGATTTTTGCCATTGACTTCAACAGAGTCACGATTGCATCCTAAGACTCTATAGCACATGGGCTTGAAAAGGTGCACAACTGGAGTCGGAGCACTGAAATCATGTGAAACTCAGCAGCTTATGAGAACTGTCACACAAGCTTCAGGATAAGACCGATAACTTTGAGGGAAGGAGGACGACAAATAATCATTTACTAAGGCATCAAGACGGCTAAGTGCCAAGTCTAAGATGTGGTTTGCACAGCAAAGGTGTTTTACAAAGTGAGCCATGAATTTAGGGCTTGTATTTTTACTTACGGTTTGATTTTGTGTTTATGCCTTTTTGCATATATTTTATGATTAGGCCTTAGGTAATTTTACAGTTATATACATGTAATTATCTGCAAGGTAGCAATATCATCTAGCTCTCTTACACTGCTTTTCTTTAGTGATCTCAGAACTTTACACTAATGTTATCCCCATTTTACAGGTGGGAAAACTGAGGAAGAGAGGTGAGACTTGCCCAAGGTGAGCAGGCCAGTGGCAGAGTGGGAATAAGACACAGCTCTCCTGAATCTCAGTCCAGTATTTTATCCACTAAGCCACATTGCCACCTACCTTGTGCTTCCCCCTGTTGTTTCGTCATATCCACGTTATTCCTTGTCTTTCTCAGATTTTACTTTTCTGAGGGAAGGGACCATGTTTTTCTTATATATTTGTACAGTGCCTTGCACAGCAAGTGTGATGTTGCACTCCATATGCTTATGAATATGACATAACTGGAATATGCTTTACGCTAAACACCCCTTTTATGATGTCATTAGAAAGCTTGTAATCTATTAAGTGCGTTCATCCTATTTGTTTGCAGGTATTATTTCTATATGCAGAATTAGGAGAATAAGATATTATCTTGTATCACTGATGTAAACATATTCAGTGGAGGCCATTAAAGGTGCTTCAGAAACAATCAGTTGTAAATGGCCTTAATTACTTGAAAGCCTTCCTGTGTACATGTGGGCCAGCCCATGGGGACTGGAGACTAGGGGTCTTTCAGTGACATGTGACCATGTCACCTGGTAATGAAATCCATTTTAAAGCTGGTACTTTTCCATTTAGAAGGAGGGGTGGGGACCTAGAGAGACAAAAGATTCCCGCCGTGTACCAAAGCTATAGAAGGGGGTGGAGCAGGACAAAAGAGGCTGACAATCATGAGAAAACCCCGGTTTACCACCTGAGATATTTGCTGGAGAAAGGGTACCGGGGAAAAGGGGAAAGGGGAAAGGGTACCGGGGAAAGGGTTGGGCCCAGACTAGGAAGGAGTCTAGTCTGTGAAAGAAGCTTATTGAAACACCTCTGAGAGTGAGATATTACCTGTAATCAGTTTCTTAATTTATTAGGCTTAGACTTGCGAGTTTTTGCTTTATTTTGCTTGGTGACTTACTTTGTTCGGTCTGTTATTACTTGGAACTACTTAAATCCTACTTTTTATACTTAATAAAATTAGTTTTGTTTATTAATAAACCAGAGTAAGTGATTAATACCTGGGGGAGCAAACAGCTGTGCCTCTCTTTTTATCAGTGTTATAGAGGGTGGACAATTTATGAATTTACCCTGTATAAGCTTTATACAGAACAAAAAGGATTTATTTGGGGTTTGGATCCCACTGGGAGCTGGGTGTCTGGGTGCTGGAGGCAAGTGACCTGCTGAGCTGTTTTCAGTTTTGGGAGCATGGCCCAGACTCTGGATCTGTGTTGCAGCAGGCTAGCATTGTCTGGCTCAACAAGGCAGGGTTCTGGAGTCCCAAGCTGGCAGGGAAAATGAGCTCAGAGGTAATTTCAACACATTAGCTGACAGTCCCAGGGGGATCTCTGTGACCGAACCCATCACAGCGAGGTCCTTACTTTCAGGTGCCACTTCAGTGTAACAGGCTTGGGCTCACTTCCAGTTTATGCCTTATGTTCCTAAAGCTCATGTGTCAGGGTTTCAGACAGCCATGGAAGAGGCCAGGAAGGGGTTACTGCCCCATATATTTTGGGAGGTTGGTTTTTTGTTTGTTTGTTTGTTTTTTTAAAAAAAAATCTCCTTCATCTGAAACATCAGAGATGGCCATGGCTGCAAATGGGCCCGTGGATAGGGTGTACTAGAGCCCTGAGGAAGCTTCCAGCATTCTCTGTCTATCAAGTGCTTCTGGGTGGTTCTTGCTCACATTCTCAGGATCTAACTGACTGCCATAGGTGGGGCTAGGAAGATACTTTCCCCCAGGCAGTGACCTTAAGGGGTTTTCACCTTCTTCTGCAGCATGTCAGTGTGGGTCACTTGCCAGGATTATCTGGGAATATTTCATGTAATATTTCCCTGCCATCGCAGGGGCCTCGAGTCCTGGTGCATCTTGGTCCCTCCTATTCTCTGCTCTGCCTGGGGCACATAACTGTCCATTCTCCTGGGGAATGTAATTCTGTGGTCTCATTTTGGTTGCTAGGTTTAGTGTGTGTGGGGGGGGGGAGGGGTGGCACTGGTGACCTGTGATACACAGGAGGTCAGAATTGATAATTGGGTGGTCTCGTCTAGCCTTTAACTCTATTACATAAATAATTATATTAAGATAGTGATGCATATGAAAAGTGTATCCTTTTTATTTCTCTTCTTTCTGAATGAGTATTAACAATTATACGCAACTATCAGAATAAAGAGCATTAATAGGTAAAGTACAGAGACATTGTTGGGCAAGTTTTCAAACTAGCATCTGCACAGACCTAGTTAACATCCTTTTCCCACCTCTGTCTCCTGGGTTCTGTTGCAAAAGGTGTGTGCTCCTTTCTGCTCACTTTTACATATGTGTTAGGCTGGCTGAATTTAAAAATTCCAGGGTACTTTAAAAAAAAGGAAATGAAAGGAAAAAGAAAAGGGAACAACACTCATGTCCTGGCCAACGTTCTCCCTGAATAAAAATGGATTCTGATGTTTTAAAAAGCTTTGAGAAAGCTACTGCTGGGCCAATAATGGCCGATGTGTTTTGTTTCCAGAATGAAATCCTCCTCTCACTTACACTGCGACTCCCATGAAATGAACAGAGTTGCACCAGTGTAAGACTAGAATTTGTCTGTCTCTATTTTAAGGTAATTAACTCATCTCTTTGTAAAGCCTGATAACTGAAATGGAGGAGCCTTGCTATATCTTTCTGTGCCTGTACAAATGAAGAAAGGAAATGTAATAATATGCACAGAGCCCTAAGGTTTCTGTAAAATAATATAGATTGATGTACATAAAAGAACATAGCATTCATGATTATAAATGGAAGGCAAAAAGACAGCAAAGGACCAGTGTTCTTAAAGACCTGTCTACTCTGCAGATTTTATCACCAAAGCACTAGTTAAAAGGCATGTTTCATTTCTTTTGGTGATGCTTGTTGTGTCAGTAGGGAAACAGACACAGAGCAGACCACAGGTTAGGTAACAACAGGAGCATGCTTATTTAGAAACCACTTTACTGCTGAGATTGGCACCTCTGGTCTCAGTACTCAGCTTAGCATAGTCCAGGTCTGAGCAGACATGCTGCAAAGCCAGACCTAAGTTCTGAAATCACTGGTGTTGCACTCCCCTGTCTATGGTGCTAGGACTTCTGGGATCTGTCCCATAGTTCTTTGTGCCACAGTAAGCTGTGCTGCTCTAGGATTGTTTCCTATTGAATTGTGGGAGAACTTGTGTCAAGGTTCCTTCCCCACTCTGAACTCTAGGGTACAGATGTGGGGATCTGCATGAAAGACCCCCTAAGCTTATTCTTACCAGTTTAGGTTAAAAACTTCCCCAAGGTACAAACTTTGCCTTGTCCTTGAACAGTATGCCTCCACCACCAAGCGTTTTAAACAAAGAACAGGGAAAGAGCCCACTTGGAGACGTCTTCCCCCAATATATCTCCCCAAGTCCTATACCCCCTTTCCTGGGGAAGGCTTGATAATAATCCTACCAATCGGTACAGGTGAACACAGACCCAAACCCTTGGATCTTAAGAACTATGAAAAATCAATCAGGTTCTTAAAAGAAGAATTTTAATTAAAGAAAAGGTAAAAGAATCACCTCTGTAAAATCAGGATGGTAAATACCTTACAGGGCAATCAGATTCAAAACACAGAGAATCCCTCTAGGTAAAACCTGAAGTTACAAAAAGACACAAAAACAGGAATATACATTCCCTCCAGCACAGCTTATTTTACAAACCATTAAACAAAAGAAAATCTAATGCATTTTCTAGTTTAGGATTACTTACTAACTTTACAGGAGTTGTAAGGCTTGCATTTCTGATCTGTTCCTGGCAAAAGCATCACACAGACAGCCCAAACCCTTTGTTCCCCGCCTCCCACAGATTTGAAAGTATCTTGTCCCCTCATTGGTCATTTTGGGTCAGGTGTCAGTGAGATTACCTTAGCTTCTTAACCCTTTAGAGGTGAAAGGGTTTTGCCTCTGGCCAGGAGGGATTTTATAGCATTGTATACACTCTTCCCTTTATATTTATGACAACTTGTTTGTCTTTCTGGGCACAAGTTGCAAGAAGGCATTAGGGGACTGTCAATCAGCATTTGAGTGATTTAGTCTGAGTTCTCATTTCAGAGTGGGTGCTTTACCAGCCTGAGTGAATGTACACCCTGGGCTCTAACCAACACCCCCAAGCTCAGGTGAGAGGGTTGTGTTTGCAGAGGAGAGGAGGGTTAGGGTAACATCCAAGTAACAGCCTGGGCTAACTCTGCAGTGAAAACAAACTTCAGAGAGAAGGTGACTTCTTGCCTAGCTGATTGTTCCTTCTGGGCAGCTATCTATACTTTCAGAGCTAGGGGAAGGGCGCACAGAAAAGCCACACAGCAATCAGGCTTTAGAAGAACAGACACTCAAGAAATTAACCCAAACATGAGAGTAGTCCCCTTATATTACATATCCCAACCCCTGGCAAGATCCAAAGCCCACTAAAGTCAAAAGGAGTCTCTCTGTAGATTTCAATGGGCATCAGGCCCAATGTGAATTTCCAGCATTGTCATTACAGCCTTCATAATCACATTTAGTCTCCTCCCACACTGTCGCCAAGTTTTGTGATTTTAATTGCAAATCTCATAATGTTTGGACTCCTGGAGTCATGTGATTATGTGACAAACGCAGCTACCATATTTAAAAAATAAGTGAGTTTGTAGCCTTCAGGTTCCAAATAAAAGCTTGAAACATGAGCCTTCAAGGCTAATCCCCCTCTCCTTCCCCCAAAGGCAAATAAAAATATGGTATTTGTTATATTTTAGAGTGTCATGGTTTTCTGGGGCCTGATTCATGATTGTTGAACATGTGGGGTTGGCAATACAGCATCTGGTTCTATATTTACCCAAAGGTATTCTTGCGCTTTTCTGAGGTGACCATGAGACATGTGGCCCCATTTGGTGTGTTTGTGCATTTAGCAGTAAATGGATTGGAGGAGGCAAGTGTGCACGTTTATCAATCAGTGTTTTTAACTTTTTCTCTTCTCTGCCTCAGTCTTTTACACTTCTGCTTCTTGCTCGGTTATTCTTTTTAAACACACACTTACTACTAAGTATATTAATTTTGTTTAAAGAGCTCCTAGTAGTAGACCCTGTAGATGCATCCAAAGCAAAAAAATCATATCCCATTGGCAACTGCCCAATAGCACTGGTTGACAGTGCATTTTGACAGTGCTGACGTGGTGGATGCAAAGGGAAATAATAAGATGAATGGAATAATTGCTCAAATCTCCTCCCACTTCATGAATGTGCTGTTGCACATACTTTGTTCTATTCAACTTGGCATTATACTGCATACTACCTGCTAAAAACCAGGGAAAGGGCTCCTTTTAAACGTGTATTTTTTTTTTAAAAAAATCATCATCCTACAAAATTCAGCAACTCGGTTGGACCATTTCCTGGAAATGAATGACTGGCTGGAGGTAATGGTACAAAACTCAGTTTAAGCCCATCGACTCCTCCTACATGATCATTAAACTCCACAAAATGCCATGTGCCATGATAGCTATTGTTCAATTAAACTTTAGTTTTTCCACATGATAAAGGTATGTACCGTACACTGAACTCTAGCCAATGCCTGTAAGCTTGAGTTTAACTGTACATGTACACATACTCACCCCCACCCACACAAATTTTTTTAAATCTCTCTCCTTTCATAGAGTTCCTTAAGAAAAAAAAACCCTATCTTGAATGAGATATTGTATGAAGGTAACATTGTTAGATGGAGCTTTGAGACATTTTCTTTGTGTTACATAGGTGCTATGGAGGTAACAATATATACAGGGTACCAAAGAATCATATGCAAAAGGATATAAGATAACTTGCTTCTCTGACCATCAGGGCCATATTTTAAAATAGGCTCCAGAAAGCATACCATGAAAACTTATGAGTGCACAGACTTGTATAAAGAGTACAAATGGGTGCTAACTTTGTCGGTTTCCTGGTTTGCATTCACGAGTCTGGGTCTGCACAAGCATATACCTGTTTGGCTGCAGAGTGCTTTGTCTTGCGAAAGGAAATGGAAGTGTTCACACATGTAGGTCGGTTTTCTCTAAAGAAATATATGTAGAAGAAGCTATGGAAGTGAGAGTAAAAGATGGAAGAAGAGACCAAGAGAAAGGGATCAAGAAAGGTTATCTTTACCCCCATTCTCCTCTACTTTGTTCCATTCCCCTGTCAGAAAGAGGGGAGATGAAAATAAGCAATTTCACTTTACATAAGGTTGGTAGTTGTCTTCAGGCTGACAGCCTGGGATAGGGTAGGTGCCTGCTTGTCCTTTCTCCCCACTTTGAGCAATTCTTGATGTAGGAAAAGCCTCTATGTATGCTAGTTCTTTCTCTCCACTGTGAAAAATGTCAGCACTTTGAGGAAACAGACCAGTTTTTTCTCCAGCTTGCCTTAGGGTATGTCTACACTATGAAATTAGGTCGAATTTATAGAAGTCGGTTTTGTAGAAATAGGTTTTATATATTCGAGTGTGTGTCCCCCCACAGAAAATGCTCTAAGTGCATTAAGTGCATTAACTCGGCGGAGTGCTTCCACAGTACCGAGGCTAGAGTTGACTTCCGGAGCGTTGCACTGTGGGTAAAGCTATCCCACAGTTCCCGCAGTCTCTGCTGCCCATTGGAATTCTGGGTTGAGATCCCAATGCCTGATGGGGCTAAAACATTGTCGCGGGTGGTTCTGGGTACATATCGTCAGGCCCCGTTCCCTCCCCCCCCCCTCCATGAAAGCAAGGGCAGACAATCGTTTTGCGCCTTTTTTCCTGAGTTACCTGTGCAGACGCCATACCACGGCAAGCATGGAGCCTGCTCAGCTCACTGTCACCGTATGTCTCCTGGGTGCTGGCAGACGCGGTACTGCATTGCTACACAGCAGCAGCAACCCATTGCCTTGTGGCAGCAGACGGTGCAATAGGACTGGTAGCCGTCATAGTCATGTCCGAGATGCTCTTGGTCGCCTGTGTGAGGTCGATCAGGAGCGCCTGGGCAGGCATGGGCGCAGGGACTAAACTTGGAGTGACTTGATCAAGTCATTCTCTTTAGTCCTGCAGTCAGTCCTATTGAACCATCTTATGGTGAGCAGGCAGGTGATACGGATTGTTAGCAGTCCTATTGCATCATCTTCTGCCGGGCAGGCAAGAGATGAGGACGGCTAGCAGTCCTATTGTACCATGTTCTGCCGAGCAGCCATGAGATGTGGATGGCACGCAGTGACTTGATCAAGTCATTCTCTTTAGTCCTGCAGTCAGTCCTATTGAACCATCTTATGGCACCGTCTGCTGCCAGCCAAAGATGTGAAAGATAGATGGAGTGTATCAAAAGAAGAAATAGACCAGATTTGTTTTGTACTCATTTGCAAACCCCCCGCCCCGCCCCCCGTCTAGGGGACTCATTCCTCTAGGTCACACTGCAGTCACTCACAGAGAAGGTGCAGCGAGGTAAATCTAGCCATGTATCAATCAGAGGCCAGACTAACCTCTTTGTTCCAATAAGAACAATAACTTAGGTGCACCATTTCTTATTGGAACCCTCCGTGAAGTCCTGCCTGAAATACTCCTTGATGCAAAGCCACCCCCTTTGTTGATTTTAGCTCCCTGTAAGCCGTGTCGTCAGTCGCCCCTCCCTGCGTCAGAGCAACGGCAAACAATCGTGCATCTGAGTTGAGAGTGCTGTCCAGAGCAGTCACAATGGAGCACTCTGGGATAGCTCCCAGAGGCCAATACCATCGAATTGTGTCCACAGTACCCCAAATTCGACCCGGCAAGGCCGATTTAAGCGCTAATCTACTTGTCAGGGGTGGAGTAAGGAAATCGATTTTAAGAGCCCTTTAAGTTGAAATAAAGGGCTTCATCGTGTGGACAGGTGCAGGTTTACATCGATTTAACGCTGCTAAATTAGACCTAAAGTCCTAGTGTAGACCAGGGCTTAGGGTTTTCTGGAATTTTTGCTACTGTACATTTATTTAAAAGTAACCTTATATATTCGAAAACATGCTGACCTTTGGTTGTTCCTGATTTGCAATGGGGTAAGCAAGATCAGAATCAGCCCCGAAAATTTATTTTGCTTGCAATCATTTTTACACTGCGCACATTTCCACCCAGGAAGTCGACCTTGCCAGCATCAGATGACAGGATAGTAAACTGCAGCACATGCACTCCCATCATCCCAGATAGAGAGAAAGTTCTGATCTAGACTGATATAAGCATCATGATCTATTGACAATCTCCTCCAAGTTCACAGGGCAATCTGTTTCTAAATTAAGGTAGCTATAGTATAAATTCTTTATTTTTTTGACTGCCATTACATTTTGCCTGGCATTAACCAGACACTGTTACTGTTTTGTGGCTTTGTCACTGCCAGTTAATGAACTTAAACATAATCAGCTGGTGCAGAGTGTCACAAGCCAAAACCTCTTCTGCTTATTCACAGTGGCATTATTTATATATTATTTAAATAAAATGATTTATTAGTATACCTGCGCTTTGAACTACTTTGCAAAGCTACTGTTAACCACTTACATAAGAAGTTAGGAAACAGGGGCTTGATCCTTCAGAGCCTTACTCATAAGAGTAGCCCCACTGACTTCAGTGGAACTACCCACTTGGTTAAAGGTTTGGAGGATATAGCCCAGACATTGTGTATACAACTCTGAAAACATTTCTCACATTCTCTGCCATCCAGTATATTAAAATATGCATTGTAATTATCATTACATATCTTATATTAAAACAGCTATTTTAGAATGAAACTTAGGGTATTATGCATTAACTATCATTTATTATTTAATCCTCCCACAAAGTGGCTACAGCAAGAGGAATTAACATTTTTGTTGGCTCTCTCAGTTTCATAATAAACATATTTTTATTTGAGCAAGATGTGTGTACCATGAAAATATTTCAAGGAAAAATAAATTATTCAAATGGACAGCTTTGTTGTTGATTATGCTGGCATTTTTTCTTAGATGTAATTTATAACAGTATCATTTGTTATAACTGATAAAATACTAAAAGCTTTTTAAAAAGCTAAAAAGATTTACTTTTTTATTGTCTAGACTTTATGTAAGCCATTGCTAATTAATACTGCCCTTCCTGGTGGCTTTGTAGAAGGCACAATTCAAACAAACGAATTATAAATGATTTTTCAATGTAAACTTTTAACAATGTAGCGCCTAAGGGTTTGCTGAACATAAGAGTACAATTTAGAAAACTTAAGGTTTAACTAAGGTCAGGGATATCTCAGGCATTGATGGATGTAGATGCAAAAAAGCATTCAACTTAAGAAAGACAATCTTTCCTTCAAGACTAAACAAAATGCTAGCAGTGGTGATAAATAGATACAAAAACATACATGAAAGAAAGAGTCCGAAGGATATTTTGAAGTTCTGCCAAGCAAAATACAACTAAAAAAAGAAGCAACTCTTAATGCCATATGATTTTTATACCCATTTCTTTAGCAGAGTCAGCTGAGGCTCAAGGAAGCCAAACGTCCTCCCAGAGTCATACATGGTCTTGGTTTTATGTCTGAACCCAGAACCTCCCCCGTCCGCTTTTTCTCCAGATACTAAAGCACAAGGCTTAGGTCTTTAGCCTCCTCTTCATTCCCCATTGAAAGCAGCTGCAGCAAGACTGGGCACCGGTTGGCCCCATTTGAGTTGTGGGTTCAATGAAAGCCAGCATTGGACTAGACTGTATGGAATTAACTCTTTCCAGTTAAATAATATAATGACTCACTTATTCTATTTTCTAGTAGTTAGCAAATTTTCCCTCTATCAAATATGTAATAACTAGCAAATCCAGCGTTGTTGACAAATGAAGAGCTTGTTTATATAGTGCCTAGCACAGTGAGGCCCCAGTCTCCAACTGGAGCCTGTGGATAGAAATTGAAGCCTGTAAGAGAAATAAACAACAGTTATCTTCGTTGTTATAGAAACATCCATTTATGTACTTCTGCTATTGTAGTTATTTTTTCTTTCCTCAAAGCGATGCGACTCCCGTGATGAAATCTCCACCCAGCTCCCTGGAGACATTTAATTATGGTAATGGGGTGATCAATTATATTTCTTCTTCTGAATGGGAATTTGAAGAAAACAGTTCATAAGAAACTTATGAGTCAACAGTATCCTACCCACTGTGTAATAATGGAAGAGGGCATAGTGGGTGTCTGTGCACTTGAGAGTAAGGCTCTCTGAAGATAAACATATGTAAGCTTTCTTTAATAACTAACTCTCTTACTCCTTTTGCTTGTTTGGTTAGCAGTCTTGAGGATTCTTTCTTCTGGTATCTGACTCTGCTGCTGGTGAGGCATGATGATTTATGATGTCACAGTGGATTATGGCCTCTTGATATAAGCCAGAAGCAGGAGGTGGAAGGGGACAGTATGTTCTGACACAATGTTTTTTTCAAGTGTCTCTTACAAATCTGAAACCATTTTTATATAATTACATACACACACGAAACATGGGGTTCAATATTATTCGGTGCTAGATCTAAATAACTGAAAAATACTTAATATTAAATCAAGGTAGAATTAACAGAAAAAAAGATCACATACTTTTCTAATTACCAGACATAGACTCTACTGCATTTTAGGTAACTTACGCATTTGTCGTCTGGCTTGCATCTATCATTCCTATTTGGTTATTTCATTCATATTTGCCCATTGCTATAGAGTTGTTTGGGTGATCTCTATTTTGTAATAGCAGTTGTACTACCTACCTAATGGAAACAGTCAGACCTTTTAAAAAACTTCTGTTGCATTGGCTTATGTATTACTACACTGAATTGTAGCATGCCACATAAGTTAACATGCTTCAGCATGGTTTGGGATCATATGCAGTGTATCAGATAGAAGGGGCGGGCGGGTCTCTTTTAGATCAGTCTTAGGATAGTGAAGTATGGCTCTGATGCAACTCTCATTGAAATCAAGGGGTTATAATAGCAGAGAGGTGCTCCTCCTTTTCTCCCTAGAAGGGCCTTTTGATTCCATGCACTTGCAGAGGAGACTGCCACTTTTGGGGTGGCCGCTAGAAATGCCTCAACCGCATTCCCTCCAGAGAGCATGTGCTGCAAGACCAACCTGCCTCCTTTTCACTGCCCATTGGAAGCAACTGCAGCAAGGGTTGGCATATCTCCTTTTAGTTGGGCCCATTGGGTATGTCCTACTCCTCCTCTGCTTTTGGAGCAGGGGATAAAGAGAGAAAGTGATCATTCCTTTAGAGTCAGCATTGAGCACCTGGCTGTCAAGTGGTAACGGCTGCATTCCGAGGGAAACAGCCCAGTGGGACACATCTGAAGTCCAATGACACTTTGCCGTAAGTGGAGTAAAGCTTCACTGCAAATTCCGTGAGTTTGTTGAAGGGTGTTGAAGCAATGGGACTGTCACTCCACTGCTGGAGTTCCAGTATCTCTGCGTTCATTAAAAAGAAAAGGAGTACTTGTGGCACCTTAGAGACTAACCAATTTATTTGAGCATGAGCTTTCGTGAGCTACAGCTCACTTCATCGGATGCATACCGTGGAAACTGCAGCAGACTTTATATACACACAGAGAATATGAAACAATACCTCCTCCCACCCCACTGTCCTGCTGGTAATAGCTTATCTAAAGTGATCATCAGGTCGGGCCATTTCCAGCACAAATCCAGGTTTTCTCACCCTCCACCCCCCCACACAAATTCACTCTCCTGCTGGTGATAGCCCATCCAAAGTGACAACTCTTTACACAATGTGCATGATAATCAAGTTGGGCCATTTCCTGCACAAATCCAGGTTCTCTCACCCCCTCACCCCCCTCCCAAAAACCACACACACAAACTCACTATCCTGCTGGTAATAGCTCATCCAAAGTGACCATTCTCCCTACAATGTGCATGATAATCAAGGTGGGCCATTTCCAGCACAAATCCAGGTTTTCTCACCCCCCCCCCCCATACACACACAAACTCACTCTCCTGCTGGTAATAGCTCATCCAAACTGACCACTCTCCAAGTTTAAATCCAAGTTATTTTGGATTTATGCGTTCATTATGGATCCTGGTCCATAAGCACCATCTGCAGTTATTTCAGTAATGAGAGTACAATAAGAATCGCTACTGAATAATCAGAGAGGCAGTCTGACTTAGGGGATAAGGCACTGTACTAGGATTCCTGGGTTCTGTTCTCAGGTCTGACACTGGCCTGGTGGATGACCACATGCAAGTCACTTTGCCTCTCTGTACCTAATCTCCCCTTGTACAAAATGGGAAAAATATCATTTAAGATCTACTGATGAAATGCCTTGTATAAGAGCAAGGTATTATTATTAAATGAAGCATTTTCCCCCTGGAGGTACTGGTAGTTCAGAATTGTACATAATACATATTTAGTTTGCCTATTTATTTTTGTACATGGTAATCTGGGGACATTTGAATAGGGCTTTCCTTTTCTGGTTATTATTTATGTTTGAAATGATGAAAATTCCTTCCTTTAGAAACATAAAATTTGAGGAAGTGAGCCAAAATAGCAGCTTGTCTTCTGGGCAGCAGGGATTACAGCTGTCAGAAATGTGTTCAACAAAACAATATATCTTTTCAAAATATAATATTTTTTCTCGACTGCAATCGTTTATTTTGTTTTTGAAATGATGGAAATAGTCTCCTTTTGAAAGCAAAGTTTTTTGTTTTTGTAAAAGCCAATATCACAGATTGATCAATTAATTGCTTATTTTCCCTAGGTACAATTGTTAGTGGTAGAAAACTAGTTCATATAAAAGATCCCCTTGCTCCTGTACACCTCAAACATTTATTTAAACCGCTAATATTTAGATATGACATTTTCATTTCTGATTTTCAGCTGGTCAGAAAGTGCCAAAATGCCACCAGAAAAATTAGCACTCCCTCCACCCCAATCCTCCCTGAGCAATAAAGAAGATTCATCATTTTCCTATGACAATCACCCTGCCCCCACAGGAATCCCGGCTTCTCTAGTAGGCGGGGTACCCCACCATCCACTCACTTTGTACGGTCAGGTTGGGAAAAACGGCCTTCAACTCTTCCTCCTCACCTTCCAGAATTTTCCAAGGTAGGCTGAGGGCCCACTTTCATGGGAGGAACTTGTTGGTGGCATTCCCTCCCACTACCTCCAGTCTCTAAGGAGGCATCTTCTAGTAAGGTGGATGGCTTTTCTCCCTTTGATCCTTGGATAGTCTGGGGCCAAGATACAAGTCCAGGCCGCACTGGATTAGAGCTGAAAATCCATGTTCTCAAATTCTAGATACAGGCTCAGCATGTTAAAATGCCAATGAAGAGTCAACAGCAGGACTCAGGGTACCATTTAAGTTATTACTATAGAGAAGGAGAGTGGGCAGGCCTTCTACTTTCACAAAAATGCATCCCTGGAACCTGGAGGTGGGTGGAGCCTGCCTACTAGCTGGTTCGCCAAGAGCCAGGAAAAATGAGTGGAGGATCATCTCTTGAGGATGCCAAATTGGGGACTTGCAGTTCCCATATCCTTCTCCCCACCCCAACCCCGAAGACAACAAAGTATTTGGAGAATTGGAGTGTTTTAGAGGCAGAGGATCTTCTGGGAAAGGAGGAATGTTGTTTGGGATGAGCAATGGTTGCTCACTTTGGAGAGATGAGTCCCCAGTGGTTTAGAGGCTGCACCCACAATCAGAACCTTTGGGAGATGTGCCCATTTCTAATAAATGTTGTATGTATTTACATGGCAGTCACTGTACCTTGGAAGCAGAGATTCATAGAAATAGTTAGATGAGAGTAAGGATTTTGGCACAGATTCTCTCTCAAATCACTGTGATGTTCATAAGTGAGAAAAACTGATTTGGCATTAAGACAGGATTTCACCACACTCATGGTTATAGAAATCAGTTATGGCCATGGGGAAAGTCTGTATATTGATTAATAAATGGACCTGAGGACTTGTTCCTGCTTTAATATTTTCATGGCCTTTTACCCAGAATAAAAGTGTCAGTAGGTGCCATTTTAGCACAGTCAAGTGGTAACAAAAAAGGAATTGCACATTATGCAATAACGGCTTCTTTTGCCTACAGTTTTCCTTCTGTCTTAGAAAAAAGTTGGACACTTTTCCTACTTTGTTGTACCAGGCTGAAATCACTTATAGGAAGAATCCTATTCTCTATGAAATCTTACAGGTTTCTAGAGTTGCTTGGAAGGGGAAAAAAAAGGTTCCCCAATTGAAACTACAGAGGAAATTGTAGGTAGGTAGAATAAGGTTGTCCCTGTGGGAATTGGGCTAAGACATCTGAACTGCTCCTCTTATAAAAGTAGGAGGCATTGTGGCCCAGTGTAGGGAGACTCAAACTTTTTCATAACACAGAACACACATTAGTAGAGACATTGTCTCATGGACACTTCCCCTCCCACACTCTGACAGACCCACCTCCCTTCATCTGCCATCACAAAGATCACTTTTCCACCCATCCCTATCACATATAAAGAAGATGGAGAACAATTGTTTAGGATATTTAGGTTAGCTATTAGGAAAAACCTTCAAACTATCAGGGCAGTTCAACTCTGGACTAGGCTTCCAAGGGAGGTTTATCACTGAAGGTTTTTAAGAACAGGTTAGACAAACACCAGTCAGGGATAGTCTAGGTAGACTGCGTTGAGCCTCAGCATAGGGGGCTGGAGTTGATGACTTCTTAAAGTCTCTTCCAGTCCTACATTTCTACGTGATACTACGGTTGGCAACTGCAGTAATTGCTTACATGGAAGGGTAACGTTAGGAAAATAATGCAGCTAAGTTGTCTTTTAGTGCAGTTCAGCAGATTATATATATAAGAACCACCAGCACTATGTGACTAGCTTCCTCTGTGAAGATCACAGTTTGAGAAACATGGGCCCAGTGGATATAGCACTGGGCTGAAAGCCAGGAAACCTGGGTTCCATTCCCAGTTCTGCCATTGAATTGCTACGTGACCCTGGGCAAGACACAGTTTCTTTGTGCCTCAATTTCTTCATTTGTAAAATAGGGTATAACAATATTTACCCTCTTTATACAGCACAAAGATATCTAGGAATGACAACTGTTATTTAAGGGTTTATTATTAGTATTAGTAACAAAAGGTGCCTCATCTTTAATGAGCCAGAGAGATCAAAACTTCATTGTTATGTCTTACCTAAAAGAAGCCGCTCCAGTGGCACAGTGCCCCTTGGCATCATGCTGGAGCATTGATTCAGTCCTGACTCAGAGGGAAGAGCAATACTCTCTCAGGCCCTGATCCTGCAAAGATCTATGCAGAGGCTTAAAATTAAGAATACATTTTTGCCGATTCAGAGCCTTAAATCACTAACACCACCACTGCCTGCTTCATAGTTTTCTTTGGAGATCTTCCAGTATTGACCAGTCCAGACCCTGTTTAGCTGGAGGGATGATGGGATCAGAGTCAGAGGTGACACGACTGCTGGGCATTTGATCAAAATGTAGTGAAACTACGTAAAATATAATTACATTAGACAAAATATGGGAGCAAAGTAAGGGCCAAATACTATTCTCATTTACACTACAGAGAATCAATTGAGACTCCATTGAACTCAAAGAGTCAGTTTAGTGGAGTCACTATGGATTTACCCTGGTGTCAGAATAGGATTTTAGCCATAAGTATATGATGCCTTTTTTGACGAATTAAAGAAAAAAAAATCAGATCACCTATAACATTTTTCAACTATGCAGTTCAGTGAGGAGACAATACAGGCTCTAGTTATTTAGGTGCCAATCCTGCAGGCTGCTCCATGTGGACAGACCTTTGCAGTAAGGTCTACTGGGCTCCATAGAGCCACAAGTCTCTGAAGCACTGTTCAGGATTGGGGCATTAGACTGTAAACTCTTTGGGGCATGTATTGCAACTCCTGCAGGTGGACAGCACCTAGCACATTGGAGATGCTACTGGAAACAAGTAAGTAGTAGATTAAATTATAGTTACTGTGGGATTGTTGAAAGGGGACTGCTATGAATATGGTGGCAAAGCTGTAATTTTGTTATATGCAGGACAAGGATGCTTGGTCAGATTGGGACTTTTTTGGTGCCAGTTATAGTACCTCCAAGCAACGAGGCTAGAGAACAGCTTTAATGTAATTTGCAAGTGGCTTTTGTTTCCTTCAATTGCTATTGTAAGAAAGTGCATTTGTAAAAAAATAAATAAAATAAAATTGGCTGATGAGTTGTATAATTGACATAGTTTAACACCAGCTACAATGTACCAATCAGGGAACTAAAATATGTGCTTCTAAAAACCATGGGTAACAAAGAGCTTTCGCACTTTTGTTAAGGCAGCTCTCAGCATCTTACACAACCTCTGATTACCTTTCTTTTCTGCATTTGGGGAGAAGAGGGCATGTTTATTTTTCTTCTTACTCTATCCCCCTTTGTGCTTGTTCATTTGCTAGGTGCATAAAAGAGAGGAGGTCACGTGTGCACATGGGATAAAGAGGTATTATGAATTCCAAAGTGTTTGCTTCATTGGGGAAAGCACACAGAGCAAGAAAGCCCAAGAACATAATGTGTGAATTTCTAATGAATACTGTGCCAACCGTTTGAGAGTTCCTCCCCCCCCACCCCCACCTGTAGCAGTTTTATTCACTTGGGAGAGTACAGCGTACAAGATATTCTTTAGTAGTATGCTGGCTATTTAATTTTAATACATTTAATCCTTTATATCAATGTAATATTCTTTAGACAAGCATTTCCAAGACAGATTAGAACTGCATTTAAGGGGATTAAAAGCTTCTCTTGCTAAAAACAATGTTTCAGATGGTAAATCCACTTATTTATGTCAATTTCAGTGGAATATGTTTTTGTCTTTCATGTGTTGCTACTACATAAAGAAAGCCATGCTTTCACCATGACTACAGCCTTTCTGGCTCTGCTTTACATACATGGTAATGTTCATTTCATTCAGTACAATAAGCCGTTCTAGGAAAGTTTGATGGCTTCCATAAAACTGAGAGAGTCCATTTTCTTTCGTATGTAGTGAAAACAATGGGTCTAGTATCTTAAAAGTACCAATTCCCATGAGAAGTGTAACATGAGACATACAGAGAAAAGTTCTCCATCATTTTTCCTACTTTACTGTCATAGACTGAAAACACCCATAGGAAGGATCTTATTTTCTCTGAAATCTGACAGCTTTTGAGAGGTATAGACAAGCAAAGCTTCCACAACTGAAACTACATAGGAAGTTGTAGGTAGGTAGGTAGAATAAAGATCCACAATCTGGAATTGGGCTTAGACAACAAAGCTCTACCAAAATGGGAGGTAGTGTGGTCAAGCGCAGGGGTTCTCAACATTTTCATAACTCAGAGCACAGCTTAATAGAAAGATTGTCTCTTGAACACTTCTGCTCCCATATATGATCACACAGACCCTTCTCAGTTGCAAACACACAGGCCATTTCTCCTCTTATTTACTACCATGCAACTGCAGCACTTGCTTACACAGAGGGGTAATACCAGGAAAATTATGTAGTTTAGTTGTCTTTTAATGCCACATATCTATGTTTAGAGCCATACCAAAGCAGAGAAGACAACACATAACCATTCTAGACTAGTTCACTTTGTCCAGAATCTATTAGATCTTAACTTCTTATTTAAACTACATTTCTTTATATTACACTGGCAGGTTCTGCTCAAACGTCTCATCTATATACAGAACTTATGCAATAAGGTCCCAGATTCTCCACCAGGGCTTGAAATCACTTCAACTCCAATCAATTTCAAGCCCAAAGGAGATTAGTTAGAGAGGTCTCATAATTAGAGCTGGAAGGATAGTGGAAAAAGATAGCTGAATATTCATTCAGTTTTTAAAGGTAATTTCAATCTGACCATGTCCGACAGCCTTTGACATTACCCTTCCATGAAAGTTTACTATCACAAGTGCTTGAGGAACATGAACTTTAGCTCAAATACTCAAACATTTACGTAAAGCAATTTTCACTGCTTACAAAATCCCAAGTTTGCAGGGTTGGTTAGTGTGATGGCCCAAGCAATCAGTAGGAAATAGGAAGGAACCCTAGGGAAGAAGGGCCATGCTTTTTTAACCAGGTGGACTTATTTTCCCACAGTTGTTTGGTCAGACAAAGAAAATCATGAAGTTGTGCTTACCTTTTCCTCCCTGTGTTATCAAACTGTGGGAGCCTCATTTCAGATAAAGCAAGCAAGCAAGCAAACAAACAAACAGAAAGCTGGCTGTAGGAAACTGACCCTACCTTTAAAAGAAGTTTAAGACATTGCAGAGCAGGCTTGACCTTCTGAAAGCCTAGGGGGAAGGGAAGCATGCCTGTCAATCTCCTCTTAACAAAGCATGCTGGGAAGGGGCAGAGACTTGGACTCTATAGTACATGCTGGTCTACCTTTCATTAAGTGTTCAGGGAAATGACCTTAGAGAAAGAAAAGCTATTTAAAGGAGCTTGGAAAATCATAGAATCATAGAATATCAGGGTTGGAAGGGACCCCTGAAGGTCATCTAGTCCAACCCCCTGCTCAAAGCAAGACCAATTCCCAGTTAAATCATCCCAGCCAGGGCTTTGTCAAGCCTGACCTTAAAAACCTCTAAGGAAGGAGATTCTACCACCTCCCTAGGTAACGCATTCCAGTGTTTCACCACCCTCTTAGTGAAAAAGTTTTTCCTAATATCCAATCTAAACCTCCCCCACTGCAACTTGAGGGGATGAATCCAATGAGGGGGGGAATCCCTAACCCTCGAGCTTGAAAATAGCCTATTGGCTGTATATTGGAGAAGTCTTTAGGAATGAATATCACTAACTGAAGTGGGGAGTGGGACTATATAAAAGCTATTATGCCTGCTAATACAATAAACACCATGGGTGAAATCTTGGCCATAATGAAGTTTTACCTTTGATTTAATGCAACCAAGTTTTCATCCCTTAGATTTCAAGAAACTACTCTGTTTGTGTTTTCTTTTAACCCTCTGTCTATGGTGTCCAGGGCATCTTGACTGCAGGGACTAGTGAATTAGTTATGTAAGAGATTAAATCAGGGAACAGACACAATAAACTGTCTCTCATGTAACTGATCAATGCAGCGCAAATTTAGGATTACTAATCTTCATGAATGATTTGCAGGCCAAGTATTTGGTGAAGAACTATTAAATCTAAGAATTTCATTATCTGTGTAGAAGTTTATTTTAAAAAATGAAATTCGGTCAAGGCCATTAAATAAATTCTTCTTTTGGAATTATTTGCTAAGGTCTATTTATTGCTGACATTTGTATCAGAGCCTGTGCATTACACGCTACCCATTTATTTCTGAGTTGTATTTTACAAAAATTTTAATGTTTAATTGTAGGTTAAGCAACTGTGGGCGGGGGGGGGGGGGGAGAAATCCAACTTTGATACATATCAGGTGTGTTTTAGTACCTGCGTAGATAATATGTTGTTAAATTTTGTCATTTCAGGCAACCCCTTCCCTCACCTCACACACTTCTGTTATTTAAGGGAGTTTCAAAATGATTTCTAAAGAAAATATTTGTGAAATATTTATTTAAGTGATTCTCTGTGTAATTTACTTTCCCATTAGCTAGCTAAAGCTAGGTCATTCAGTTAGTTCTTTTGGGCCACTGATATTATAAGATCCACTGTCTGGTTTCTATCATGGGGTTAAAATATTGTTCATGTTGCCATCCCAGACATTGCTTCCAAGATTGAATCTCAAAGAGCATCTGAAAATACAAGGGATACATTTTCAAAGCAATGCTCAAGGATTTAGTTGCATGACTCCCATTGATATTCAAAGTCCAGCAAAAGATTTGTACTAAGTTTGAACTATACATACTCCTATAGTTTCATGGGAAGGGGCTGCTAGATAGAAACTAACCCCAAGCCTAAATGTTTTAAAATCTAGACCCCAACTTAAAATAGGGAAAAGGCACATTTTAACCTTTTACAAGTCATGGCACTTAGCGAACTTGTAACTGTATCTACAATGAAGAAAAAAATATATATACGTATGACACTGTGTGTGTGAAATACTGATGGCTTGGTGTGCTATAGTCTCATGTCACTTAAATTACACTGATTATAAACTCTTTAACCTATGGACAAAACACATGGAATTCTTATCTGGGAAGAAAAAAAAAGCATTCAAGAATATATAAAGTTTAAGATTAGAACTGAAATTTCACTGCAAAATGTAGTGAAAAAATGTTGCTCATTTTTAATTACATTTTCAATGGCAAATATTGGGCTGTCAGTGGCTCTTCTAAAATTGTTTTAATTGAAGTTGCATGAAAATCTGGGGAGTTCATCTTGAGTTCATCTCCCAAACCCATCCTGATTTCATTAAACATCTGATCTTTCTTTACTTGCCAATAAAAAATATTTATTATCAGTATCTGCTTTGTAACTATTTTTTTAAAGCATTGTCTCTTCTGTTCATTAAAGCTGAAATCTACGTCTCCCATGTCAAGCCAGAGCCATTGAGCTCTATGTGGAAGAGGCATAAGATGGCCTGGGAGATTAAATCCACCCCCAGATTTGGGTTGAGGATGTGGGGCTGCTGAATAGCCTTTCTGCCCCTTCCCACCATCTAGCCTATGGGCTGCATTAGTAGCTGCTGCCACTCTGCATTACCCTTTTCATGTTGGAGCCTCTGGATCCACGTAAACAAGCTGCTTGCCCTCTTCACAGCCAACTCTGGGCCAGTAGATCCAGTGAATTCAATGAAAGGACAATGTAACATGCAGCAACTTAGGTTATGGTCCGGAATATGCTACCGTTGGGTGTAGGGTACGCAGAGATTTTTGTGCACATCTGTTCTACTGGCAGTTCTCCCCTCACAGCTTCACTGTCGGTCTTAATTACTCTGGAGGGCCTTACACTGGATTCCCACACTGGAGGTGATTTTTTACCCTTAGGTGTTGTCTCCACTGGGGGTTTTACCCACAATTCCCGGCAGAGAGGCAGCCACCTGCATAACTGCAACAATGTAAACCCTGGGTGTACAAAGGCAAAGCTTCTATTTCCACTGGAGCAGCTCATCCCTTCTAGAAACCAGGCTAAGCTGCAAGTTTTGGTTTAAAACAGTTTAGCCTATCTGTCCTGAGGGGCTGCACCACTGCAACTATAAACCGGAGTAGCTAGAGATGACTGAAAGGAAAAATATCCCCTATGCACAGAAGGCTTTGTCTTGCCATCTTCCATTTGGAGATTTTTTTTTTTAATTTCAGAAAAATAAAAACTTCTCATTTCTTTAACAAAAAGACAAACCTTTTTATAATCATTCAGAACAGAGATAAAATTCCTGTGATTTCACTGACAGTTCAGAGTTTCTAGAGGCAGGCTGAGGAAAAAAGAAAATCTGTTTACATTGTAAAAATGAGACTTAGTATAAGACTGTATAAGATTAGAAGAGTTTGAGAAATGGTCTAAACGTACCAGTGTCAATCCTAAAATCCAAATATGCCAAGAAATCATGCCTGAAGTTCTGTATCAATTCTAGCTGTAGAAACTTAAGCAATTTTCCAAAGATGATATGACCACCTCTTATGTTAACTATTAAGTCATACTTGCATCTCACTGTTATCAATAACTTACTATTGGTTTATGCTTATCTGTTATGCAACCTTACTTGCAAACCGAGTGTGTGTGTGTGTGTGTCTCTCCTGTTTTGCTGAATCAAATTGTAATGTTTCTGTTCAGAGTCCAGCTGGACCTATCCGGCTTTGTTTCATGTATTTAATATACTCAAAATGCACTAATGACAGTTTATAATATCATTATCTACAGTCAGAGATATAACTTCAAGAAATGGAAAGAAAGTGCAGCCATATGTGGAAATGCTTTATTTTGTGCACTTTTAACCCTCAAGATAATACAGCTGCAAAAGATAGGGACAGCCATGAGGGGGTGAAAAAAAAAATCAAATGTCTGCAAAAGCATTTTGTACATTTCCCTCACTGTCGTCATGAAAGAGAATTGGGTTATTCGGATGGTAAATAACAACCAAGAACTGTTTTTTTCCTAAAAATTATTTTTGAATAGGATTCAAATGTGTTCCTTATTACACGGTTTGATAATTCAGTGATGCTTTATCCCCCCATAACATATGAGCTGATTTAAACCTTCACTCCAAACAGCCTAGGGGTTATTAGGAACAGTGTGGACTGAGTATGGATTAGGTTTAAAAGTAATAAAAGAGTAGACCTGTTGGTTAGGTGAAAAATTCACTATCAGATTCCTGAGTGCAGCTTTCTTTTCATGTGCAAACTGCATTAAATGAGGCATTTAATTCAACAAATCCATAGTTCTGATCCACCAGAAATAGAGACTGGGTTAGTTCAATTTGTAACAAACGATCTCCATATGATCAAAGTCCTAAGAGCTGATTCCAACATACTGCTTAAATTAGTCTAACACCGAAGTGTTTGGCTCTGGGACAATATTTGGAATGTCTTACCAGAAGAAAAATTCCTCGGCACACATGGTTCTAATATCAGGGAATGCCAACCTTACTTTTTAATGGGCTGACAGGGAGCCTCGGCGCTAACTTTCTGACTCCAAAAAGTTCTTGTGCTGTCACCCGCAAACCAGCTTGGATAATTTTTCCTTGGCTTCCTTATTAAAGACTGAATGAAGGGATTGTGTGGCTTTCTTAATGTCACTTGGACTGCTTGCCATAAATTCAAGCACTCATGATGAAAGCTCCACTTATATTTCTCTGGGAAATGGAATCAAGGAGAATGCACCCTGGTTCACAATAAATAACTAAGGTTGAGTTATTAAGTGTATTTCATATACCAGGCCCTTATTACATCAGCAGTTTAGATAATGGCTTCTTAAAAAATATTTCGGTACAGAAATATATGAAGAAAGGGTTATACACAGGGGTTCCTATGCATGGAAATCAAAACAGACAGCTATAGCAATAACTTAAGACTATATTAACAAATATAGAATATTTATATTTTTAAATGCTGCTGTCTGTTTAGATTAAACAACTGTAGAAATAAGAACGGTCAACTATTTGCTCGAGCCCTGCCGAAGACTTCTCAGCTGGGATTGTTTGTTTGCTTTGCAGAATGAAGGCTTGAGCTGTTTAGACTGTAGTTCCAATTTTAGAGGGTGCTAATTACTCTCTACTTCTGGACCCATATATTTCTCAGAATCTGAGGGCCTATGAAAATAGTTCACAACTGTCTTGTATGGAAAGCGAAGAGGCCAATGGTCAGGCAAGACGGGTGCGTGGGCGCTTTATATGGCAAGATAGCAGCAACGGAAATTCATTCTGGTCACTTACTTATTTGAGGATAATGGACAACATTTTCAAAAGGCCTTATCAGAATTTTCCTCTGCAATTTTATATTTTTGAATGGTAACCACTCAATACAAAATTGGTACATATAGTTAAACCAGAGAAGTCTATATTAATTTATATTGTATTACTTTAAAAAAAGAATATGCATTATTTCATGCCTATTAGTTGTACATTAGAACACATTTAATTGACACAAACAGAAATCTGCCAATAATGTAATTGTCCTGATTATCAGAATCACACTATATTGATAGCTATTTGCAGTTACTCCATGATTATTTGAAAAATACATAGTTTGGAGCAGTAGACCATTAGAAAATCTGTACTAAGAGTAGACTGACATTTTTAGTGCCAGAGTAGACCAAGGAAGTGAAGGGCTGGAAGGATGGATCCTGGGATAATTCATACAAAAACCACACAGGTAACTATTTTGAACAGGTGGTCAGATATGCCAATTGGACAGACTTTAAGAACAAATTCCAACAGTAATCCGTTGTCTAGGGTCATTGACATGCCTTGTGCGGAATCTGTTCCATACAGTTGCTTGAAAAATGAGAAACCACTTTTGAAAAATTTCAAAGTTATTTTCCCCCCAAAGTGTTTCACCTAATCCCAAAAAACATATTTATCAAAATCACACAAAAACATTTTTCAGTAAACAACAAATTTTGATGAAGTTTGATGATTTTTATAACCATTTCAAGATCATGGCACTTTTTTCGCATAAAATGAAACATTTCAATAGTGTCAAACCACTTTTTTTTTAATGAAAAATTCTGTTTTAAAAAACAAAACACCATTTTTAATGGAAAAATGTGTGTTCAGAATGTTTTGACTGCAGCTGGCAATTAAGCAAGAGGGCCATTTACCAGGGGGGCCAATTAAGGGCAAATCCTGTGCTTGGTTGAAACTTCTGGACTCACTAGTTTGCACAGGAAAAAAATCCTAAATAGACTAGTATTCTGCAATTAAAGAGGGTCACATATGCTCACGTGTATCTGGTTGTGACTGTGAAAGGCCTTTCAAGCAGGGCAGGATGCAGGCTACCTCTGCAGGTAGAGCAGTCTGTCTATACCAGTCTCTAGATGGTAACAAGGTATGGGGCTGGGCATGCCTTGAGGAATTTGTTTAATAGTGGTTTTGTAGGGGACTGGTATTTGTTTTAGCTATTCATTTAAGAGTTTTCTTTGCGAGCACATTGATAGTCACATGATGAAATGGAACCTTCCCTCCATCCCAAATTGACCAAACTATATTTCTTTAAAACTTCTTACATGAAAGAGACTAACAAAGGCATTGGACTTCTGAGCCTCCCTGCCAAATCTGCTGCCTCTTGAGTTCATGCTGGCCGAGAGCAAAGTTTTCTGTGCTGAATGATGTGGGTGTAACACTTTCAAAAGCTACAGTAGGCTCCAAGGCCAGTTCTGTGACTTCCTATGACTGTAAAAACACCTGGCTTGATCTGACCATCCCAGCATCCCCTTTGAAAGCTTGACTTATCTGTCTGGTGTGGGTGATGGCACTAGGTGGGGAAAAGTAACATTTAGGGAAATGTACTTATGTATACTAGCACATGTGAATGGTATGTTCGCAAGCACTATGGAGGGGTTGATAACAGCTCTACAGTTAAGGTTACGTGAGTCTTTTGTCTTTTTAATATCCTAAAACATCCCTGGAGCTCAAGTGGGTTGCTTTAGACAGAGCAAAAAGTCAAATATACTCTTTGAGGGGACTGTATATGTTTTCCTATGTTTCGATGAACTAGTTTCATGGGAACATGTTGATTTCTATTAACATTTTGATGGAGAAGTGTAGAAAAGAATCATTTCAACTTTCTTGTTTGGATCAGGTTAAAACATTTCTTTTAACTTTATTATTTTGTTTTGACTTTTAGATTGTAGCTAATATTTTATATTACATCATAATGTTTCAACAGTATCAAAATGAAACAATTCAATGTTTACAAACAGAATTATTTATGTTCTATGGTAAATTTCACAATTTTGATGTTTTTTTGTTCCGATTTAGAACAAAACCAAATTTCAAACAGTTGGAATTGCCTATGGAATGGAAATTCTGTTTTCTGATCAGCTCTAATTTACACCTAAGACCATAAGTAAGTACATAAAAGGAGGAGGGAGAAGGCTTGTTCTTCTTAACCTCTGAGGATAGGAAAATAAGCAATGGCCTTAAGTTGCAGCAAGGGAGGTTTAGGTTGAACATTAGGAAAACTTCTTAACTGTCAGGGTAGTTAAGCATTGGAATAAATTGCTTAGGGGGTTGTGGAATCTCCATCCTTGGAGATTTCTAATCACAGGTTAGACAAATACCTGTCAGGAATGATCTAGATAATACTTAGTCCTGCCATGAGTGCAGGGGACTGTATTAGATGACCTCTCGAGGTCGCTTCCAGTCCTATGATTTTATGATTCTATGCTGAGAACAGCCATACTAGATCAGAGCAATGGTCCATCTAGCCCCAAATTCTGTCTTCTGACAGTGGCCAATGCCAGGTGCTTCAGAGGGAATGAACAGAACAAGCAATCATCGACTGATCCCGTGTTCCACTCCCAGCTTCTGGCAGTCAGAGGCTAGGGACATCTACAGCATGGGTTGCATCCCTGATCATCTTGGCTAATAGCCATTGATGAATCTATCCTCCATGTGCTTATCTAATTCTTTTTTGAACCTCATTATAGTTTTGACTTTCACACTATCTCCTGGCAATGAGTTCCACAGGTTTCCTGTCTGTTGAAGAAGTACTTCTTTTGTTTGTTTTAAACCTGCTGCCTATTAATTTCATTAGGTACCCCCTGGTTTTTGTGTTATGTGAAGGAGTAACTAACACTTTCTTATTCACTTTCTCCATATCATTTATGATTTTATAGACCTCTACTACATGCCCCCCTTAAATGTCTCTTTTCCAAAGATGAAAAATTGCAGTCTTCGTAATCTGTCCTCATATGGAAGCTGTTCCACACTGTTAATAATTTTGGTTGCATTTCTCTGTATGATTTCCTATTCTAATATATCTTTTCTGAGATGGGGCGACCAGACCTGCACACACCATTCAAGGTGTGGGTATACCATGGCTTTATATAGTGCCAATAGAATATTTTCTATCTATGCGTTTCCTATCATTTTGTTAGCTTTTTTGACTGCCACTGCACATTGAGCAGATGTTTTCAGAGAACTATCCACAATGACTCCAAGATCTCTTTCTTGAGTAGTAACAGCTAATTCAGATCCCATCATTTTGTATATATAGTTGGGTTTATGTTTTCCAATGTGCATTACTTTGCATTTATCAACATTGCATTTTGTTGCCCAGTCACCCAGTTTTGTGAAATCCCTTTGTACCACCTTGCAGTCTGCTTTGGACTTAATTATCTTGAGTAATTTTGTATCATCACTTCATGGTTTATGCCTTTTTCCAGGTCATTTATGAATATGTTGAACAACATTGGTCCCAGTACAGATCCAGGGGCACACCACTATTTCCCTCTCTCCATTCTAAAAACTGATAATTTATTGCTACCCTTTTTTTCCAGTTACCTTCCTTCTTATCCCATGACTAAGGCTACAATTTAGCCATGGGTATTTTTAGTAAAAGTCATGGACTGGTCACGGGCAATAAACAAAAATTCATGGCCCATGACCTGTCCATGACTTATACTATAAATACCCCTAACTAAATCTTGGGGTAGGGGTGTTGCAGCTGCTCGCCAGGGCTTCTCGCCTTCCCGCTCCCAGCTGGGAGCCAGGGGGCTGCTGCCCGGAGCTTCTTGCCTCTGCTGGGGAGTGCAGTCGGCTGCCATGTTCCCAGCGGGGAGCAGGAACCCGGGGTGGCAGCAGGGCTCCTAGTGGGGAATGGGTAGCCTAGGCAGAAGCCCAAGCTGGGAGCCTGGGTGGCAGCCCAGCTCAGAGCCGAGACTGGGCAGAAGCTCCAGAGCTGCCTTTCTTGTTACTTTTATGGCTCCATCAGAGCCTTGAAATTGATAAGAATGACAGTCAACAGCCAATGAAAGTAACACAGTGTCTACACTGCATTGCACCCTAAGTACATCAGGGGCTTTTAGTGCACACTAGCGGGGTCCATATGGGCTAGTTAGTGTGCAACATAATAGCGCACATTAGAATTTATACCACTCTGGTGTGGATTTGCACACCATGTAGACAAGCCCTCAGAGGCATGCTACAGATCATTTATATCATGGTATATGGAAATGCTTAGGGCAGGATTTTCAAACGTGCTCACCACTGGCCTAATTCTGCCTCCATTGAAATCAATCCTAGAGCTCCCATTAATTTCCGTGAATGATGCCACTTAGGTAGCTATGGAGAATTAAGTTATGCATTTACCTACAGAGGTAGTGCAACATAGGGAGCAATGATGCACACTTCTTAATGCTGCCCTGCCAATATATTTCAACCTTGGTCTGGAAGGACACTCTCCAAGGGCAAGACAACTCATGCCCTTTCAATCTTCTCTGATGAGATTGCCAACAAGGTCCGTTACCAACTATATTGGTGTTTTTCATGTGGGATGGAACAGAGACCATCAAACTCATTTCACATTGATCACTGAACAGTCATCACAGAGTAACAACTTTGGGGCACTACCTGGGGTTGGACTTGAACTGGTGACCTTGAAACAAAATAAATTATGTGAAAGTTGAGATGCAGTGATGGTGAGTGACAGAAGAATAGAGCTCAGAAGCTGTTTCTAAGAGATTCTGTATTCATTTAAGAAATGTGTCTGTTCAGCCTATTTATTCATTTGACAAGTTCCTTTTTAACAATCTTAATTCACCATTTAGCCTAAGACGGCCTTTTAGTTTATTAGATATTCACTGAAAGAGATTTTAGCATAAATACAGTTCCAGAGAGGATTACTGCACAGGGAATCTATTCTTTTAACCTACTTATTCGGATATCAAGTATTTGTTGAAATGGACTTGTATTTACTTAGTCTGGAAATGAAGTCTAGAAAAGCTTTTCTGAAAAGGAAATTTTTTTTGGTCAAAAATTCACTTACTTAAATAGTTTTCAAAGTGTTCTAAGAACAAAGATTTCAAAGATACAGCTTCGGCTAAATATTTACTTTCTTCGCTATACAGTAGTTTTTACTTGCCACAGAAAAGTGCACTTGATTTTTTTTTGTTTAAATTTCTTTGTTTCTAGTTCTGAGATATATATGTCATTTCTAGAAGTATGGAACTAATTGAGGAATATGTCCAGCCCTTGTTGAGGTGAACAGGGCAGATAAATAAAAACTCCATCGAACATAAATCTCCTCCAGCAACATCAAAGAAACAGGATCCTGCTAAGTGTATTTGTATAATGCAGTAATTTATGCAAAAAGCAGCTTTTGTCAGCAATGCAACAAAGCAGCTTTGATAAATGTCCCCTAATTTATTGTCATGTATCTCAAATCAAAGTAAAACATTTACAGCCTGCATACTGAAGGAACCCAGGCCCACTATACTTCAAGTTATTCCCCCCACCCCACCCCTTGAAGTAGAAAAAGCTAAAGTTGGGCAAAAGGTTAAAAAGGATCTGTTTTGAATGTTAAGTACTTTATACAAATTACAGAAGAAAAAATAATAATGAAGCTGCTTAAAAAGTGACAGAAAAGCCTGTACAGATTCAGATTAAAAAATCCTTTTAGTTATTCTCTTGTGGATAGGTTTCAGAGTAACAGCCGTGTTAGTCTGTATTCGCAAAAAGAAAAGGAGTACTTGTGGCACCTTAGAGACTAACCAATTTATTAGAGCATAAGCTTTCGTGAGCTACAGCTCACTTCCTCAGATGCATATCGTGGAAACTGCAGCAGGCTTTATATATACACAGAGAATATGAAACAATACCTCCTCCCACCCCACTGTTTCCACGATATGCATCTGAGGAAGTGAGCTGTAGCTCACGAAAGCTTATGCTCTAATAAATTGGTTAGTCTCTAAGGTGCCACAAGTACTCCTTTTCTCTTGTGGATGATACTAGACAAGTCATGATGTGCACATTAATTGTACTTGATATAAAAGTACTCTAGTATGGGAGGTTATAAAAATCTTAGAATAACACAGGAAATGTAAATAGTAAATATATTTGCCCAATGTTCCTCCTCCCACACCCTGTCATTCATAAATTCTTTCAGATCAAGGATCTTTAACAGAGATGAGGCACTCTCAAATCACATTAAATAAGAATTGTGGATGAAACTTAGGCAGTATGCAAGTGCCAAAATCCATCCCTGGGATGAGCGTCTAAGGATACAGCACAGCCTTACCTAAGCTACTTTTCCAGCTTGATCCAGCACCCTTTGAAGTCAATAGCAAAGCTCACACTGATGTCAGTGGTGCAAGATCAGGAATCTTTTGAATTTTGACTGCAGCTCCTCCATGCCTCTCGCTGGGTGTGTTAGAACTCCTCGCTTTACATAAATGCAGATTATACTGCCTTGTCTTTGCTTCACCCCATTGCTACCTGTGCTGCACATAGGGGCAGAAACCTTAACGTCTGACCACTCTCATGTTCAGCCTAATTCAGCCACCAGCCTTAATCATCAGTCTTAAGTGGTGTGGAGGGCCTTGTGCACAAGGGAGAATTTCACACTACCAAAGAAACACCTCCCTCATTCGTAGTGCAATGGGATGTGAGTAATTATACACTGTAAACTTTGCACTTCATGTATTTTTCACATGAACATTTGATTATCTTTAAAACATAGGTAAATTTCAGGCATTAAAATATTGACACTTTAAAACTTAGTAAATAATCTAGCTACATATGCGTTAGATTCTGTTTGTTTAAATGGCTGAGAAAATAAGCTGTGCTGAATGGAATGGATATTCCTGTTTTTGTCTCTTAAAGGTTTTGCCTAGAGGGATTCTCTATGTTTTGAATCTAATTACCCTGTAAGGTATTTACCATCCTGATTTTACAGAGGTGATTCTTTTTACTTTTTCTTCTATAAAATTTTTCTTTTAAGAAACTTAATGCTTTTTCATTGTTCTTAAGATCCAAGGGTTTGGGTCCGTGGTCACCTATGCAAATTGGTGAAGATTTTTATCAAACTTTCCCCAGGAAAAGGGGAGGGGGTAACATTAGTCCATGCCATCTGTTTCGAAGGCTGCCAGAAACTCAGCTTTTGCGGACAGTCTCCTTTTGCACTGCACTCATGGTGAATTGCACTCAGAATTAATGAAAATGAGGCAGGAATAAATTATTCCAAACTCCTTTTCCAGTTTCCCACTGAAAAGTGGCAACCAACAAAACTGAAACACCAAGCACACTTATACTGTGAGTAGGTGCAGTGTTTATTGCATCCTAGCTGTCTTCAAGCAAAACAGAAGAGCAAAGGTAATGATCCATAATAAATTTAACAGAGACAATTATGACATGGATTTGGAGAGAAATAGTGTCTTATTCACAGTGGAGGTTCAAAGGCTTTGCTTGATTGGCTGAACATTACTCACATTCTGCTTCTGAAAAGACAGTCTTTCATGCAATGAAATGGCCCCTTAGCAAGAGAGCATTCCATAATTTTTAAAGTGTGCATAAAAGTTCTTTATAATTCACGGGCATAAGACGCAATTAAGTTTGATAGGAGGTAGCAGGTAAAGGAGGAATATAACTTTTATCAGTTGGTTTGATTGTGTGAATAATAAGCCCAAACATTAGCTCTAGCAATATGGAACCAATGGGTTCCCAGGTCTGTCTTATAATAAGAACTGGCAAACTTCAAAAGTAATCTGTTTGAACTACTTGTCTGAACTGAAAGTTTCTGAGGTCTCCCTCTTCCAACAGACTTCCAGGCACAGTGCTGGCATTATGATTTATGAAGCCCTATACTGTTGGCAGTGAAAGAGGAGAGCAGATGGCAAGATGCTTCCCACTCCAGCTCAACTGTGTGGGTGCCTCTCTTCTAGTCCTGCTGCTGAAGGGGAAAGTCAGGGCCAACCCAGGAATTGTAAACCCATGAAAGGCAATAAGCAGTCATTTGCATTTCTTGTGATTCATTTGGACCTGATCCCAAATCTCATTGCCCTTCCTCTTAGAGATCTTCCCAACAAGCTCCTGGTACATCATGACCTTCACTTTCTTTGAATCCTCAGTAGCTTCTCAATGTTCTTGCTCACAGTTGTGGAAAAAAGTTCTGGTGCTCAATAGTTCAGGCAGACTTTCTGTTGGATCTCCTGTGTTTCTGAATTCGAACACAACCCATGCTGGCACTTCCCTACTAGATGTGAATATTATAATTACAGTCTGAGGCACCAGGCCTACTACAGCAACTGGACCCTGAAACTTCATTTTCAAAAACAGGAGGACACTTAGCTTATCAGAACACAGCAAAGATCTGAAAAGGGTTCTGGTTCATTTTGGTCAGGAACCACAAAAACATGAGGGAGGATAGTTCTGGTTCATGTCTGTTCAGTCCTTAACTCTGTTGAGACTACGGTCAAGGGTGCCAATCAGTGATAATTGTGGTGGTGGTGATTTTGTGAGAATGATACATGTCCACCAGTAAGTGGAGTGAAACCAAATCATTTTTCACAGGCACATCATTTTACACAGCAAACATCTATCGGATGATAATTTAGAGTCCCTTGGGCCCTTCAGTTACTCATGATGCCAAAGATTTATTTCAGAGATTCGTAGATTCCAAGGCCAGAGGGGAGATTCAGATAATTTAGTCTGAACTCCTTTGCCCAGCCTGAAGAAGAGGAACTGCTCAGTGCAATTGGAAACCTTGTATCTTCTACCAACAGCAGTTGGTGCAATAAAAGATATTATCTCACCTACCTTATCTCTCTCATATTGAGACCTATCAGGTATCCAGCTTTTAATCCATTTAACGTGTGCCATGTTAATTTTACAGTCTTCTAGTTTTCTAATCAAAATGTCATGAGGTACCAAGCCAAAAGCCTTACAGAAGTCTAAATATATGATATCAACCCTATTACTTTTATCAACCAAACTTGTAATCTCATCAAAAAAAAAAATTCAAGTTAGTCTGACAGAATCTATTTTCTATAAACCTTCATTGATTGGAATTAATTATATTATCCTCCTTTAATTCTTTATTAATTGAGTCCTCCGTTATCTTGCCCAGGATCGATGTAATTCAATCATTCATACCTTCATATAACAACTGATATCTATATGAAATTTAGCACAGTTCCACTATTGTACAGAAAAAAATGGGGAAAATGATGTTCTTTCATCTCAGTGGAAATCCAGAGAAACTCTACTTAAGTAAGTTTCCACAGTAATTTGTTCCATTTTTTTTAACCTAGGAAAAGTCTGACTTAGTTTATAATAACACAAATGTACAACGTCAGTAGTATAATATCCTTCAAATGGAGCTATTTTAAAATGTTTTATAACCCCTCTGGCAGACTGAATCCAACCACTGGGCGGGTTCCTGGAGGAAATGTTTTCTTCATCCCGGTATCAATACGTATCTTATACAGCAAACCAGAGAAATGGTGCATTACAGCTCTTGGCCTGCTGATTAATAAAATGGAGACATGACTGAAAGTGGAAAGACAGAAGTTGGGAAAAGAAGTTTTATTTTCTCGGTATAAAGGCTTTTGCCTGCTGGGGACTGAGTCTGCCACTCAACAGTGCTAATTCCCCTATTAAAGCAGAACAAGCCATCTTTATTATGCAGTAGTAAATCTTAAATTCCAAAGCACTTTTTTGGGGGGTTTAGGACATATTTATAAGTGTCTGACTAACGTTATAATTATAATTGTACACCCTGTTTTAATATGTCAATATTAGGCTGTAGGAACTTTTGCTACTGCACGTCAATAAAACTTGTACTGCTCATGTTAAGAACATTTAAAGTATTTGCTAGCAAATCTAACCATAATTCACTATTATACATTTCTATTTGCATTGCAGTAATGCCTAGAGGCCCCATTCAGGATCAGGGCCCCATTGTGCTAGGTACTGGTGACCAAATGGGTAGAAGAGCAGTAAATATATATGGCAGGGCTATGGTGCGAAGAATCAGAAACTTGTATCTGAGGGAATGGAGAAAGGGTATTCACAGGAAGGATTCAAACGGGAAGGGAGTGACAATCAAAATTTAATACCAAGAAGCTTATCTTAGCATCAGCTTTTTGAGTGGACCTGGGGGGGGAGCAAGGTGGGTGTTGGGAAGGGCAGGGAGGAGGAGGTTGCGATGGTTAGGGTAGGAGGTGCTGAGGATTTGGATGAGATTTTTAGCAGAGCAGAGAGAGAGATCTTACAGATACTATGGCAAGATCCTGTGCTTGGATGTATGGGTATAGAGGGAGGGTGGAGCCAAACACACTGTCCAGGTGACAGACCTAGATGATAGGAAAAAGGGTGGCGTAGCCAAAATGAAGAAGTTGTCAAAGAAAGAAGGGTTTGGGAGTGGAGACATAGAGTTCAGTTTTGATTCAATTCTGGTGGAGACTCAGAGTTGGATGGAGGGAGATGGATCAGGAGTGGAGACAGAGCCGTGGGTCACTGGTGTGGGGGGAGTAGCTGACGTTGTGTGAGTAATGAAAGAGTGGAGAGGAAGGTGAGGAGTGAGACAAACATGGAGATCTGTGAGGAACCCCTGGAAAATGGGAGAAGAGTGGAGGAGGACCCTCCAGGTGATTAGCTGAAAGCTTGACTGCAGAGCTTATGATAAGAATAGAAAGAAGCACATGAGTGAAAGCCAAGGCAGGGTAAGATTTCAAGGAGGAGAGTATGATCAAAAGTAGCAAATATAGCCAAGATACAGAAATGTTAGGGCCACAAATGACCATTATATTCATCTAGTCTGTCCTCCAGGAGAATTATTGTTGGAACTTACTCCTGCTTACATTTTCCAGAGCCTATGTTTGACAATCTTGAAGGTATATTGGCTTCACTCATCATAGCAGAGACCATGTCTTCTCATCTGTGCTAAGGTGCATTGCACACTTTTGAGCACTGAAATAGTAATAGTAAATAAGCCACCTATCTTTTTATTAATTAGCTACCAGGATGAAAAAGGCGGGTGTGATGGAGACGGGATCTCTGTGCAAATAACGGCACAATCTTTTTATTGAGTCACCTAGGGGAAAGACTCAGGAATTTTTGTTTTTATTTTATTGTTTTTATCTAAGAACTTTAAGGCTCTTGGATGCAATAGCTATAATGCTAAAAGTAAATAAATAACCTAAAGCAATTTCCATGAGACTAAGTTTGTTAAGTTTGGTATTCTGGCTCAATTCCACATTGTACAAAGATGGGCTTGCGTGGCAAACTTTGGATCCAGATCGGAACCTACCTACCCATATCCTGAGGGGATTAGCTCCAGGTCTAGGTCTATATTTAGTTAACTATTGTATACTCTGCCTACCTAAATTCCCCTTGCAGTTCCCATTGGAGAAGATATTATACATTTCCCAGGCAACACCGATGAATGTTGATAATCAGGAACAGATACTTGGCTGCGATCAGTGGGGCTATGACAATTTACACCAGTTGATTCAGGTGAAATTCACCCCCGTGCAGAGGTCCAACACAAGGCCTGTGTCTTACTTAAGTCCCATTTAATACTTCACTGCATCATGTCTCAGAACTAGCTCCATTGCATTTCACCCCTATCATTTGAAAAGTGTCTTGTGGCCCTGCTGGATGAAGGATATGATACAGACCTGAAGAAAAGCTCTGTATAAGCTTGAAGGCTTGTCTCTCTCTTACCAAAAGAAGTTGGTTCAATAAAAGTTATTACCTCACCCTCCTTGTCTCTCATTAAAATTTTAAAATGAGTATGTCTTATTCTGAAGACAAATTAATCAATACTCCTTAAAAATACTTTTTTAGTAGAGCATGTGTAACCCTAAGATTACAAACAAGTGAACTTATTCAGCAAAGAAAAGAATATTTGGGAACAAAATTTCAAGCTATCAAAGGGTAATTATTAGAGCTGGGCAAATAGTGCAACCCACAGTTAAGCTCACTTTTTTAAATGAAGTTGCCCTTGCCATGCTCATATCCCTTTTGTATTTTGCTCTATATGACTATTGAGCACTCTGTTTTACCGGCAAGAACCTTTGTGGGAAGCAAATTCAAAAACCAGGTGCATTTTTGGAGTAGTGTCTTATCTGACCAATCTATAACTGACATCCACATTGAATTTCAAATATCAGTAATAGATTCATAGATTCATAGATATTTAGGTCAGAAGGGACCATTATGATCATCTAGTCTGACCTCCTGCACAATGCAGGCCACAGAATTTCACCCACCACTCCTAAAAAAGACCTCACACCTATATCTGTGCTATTGAAGTCCTCAAATTGTAGTTTGAAGACCTCAAGGAGCAGAGAATCCTCCAGCAAGTGACCCGTGCCCCATGCTACAGAGGAAGGCGAAAAACCTCCAGGGCCTTCCAATCTGCCCTGGAGGAAAATTCCTTCCCGACCCCAAATATGGCGATCAGCTAAACCCTGAGCATATGGGCAAGATTCATCAGCCAGATACTACAGAAAATTCTTTCCCGGGTAACTTGGATCTTACCCCATCTAAAAACCCATCACAGGCCATTGGGCCTATTTACCATGAATATTTAATTACCAAAACCATGTTATCCCATCATACCATCTCCTCCATAAACTTATCGAGTTTAATCTTAAAGCAAGATAGATCTTTTGCCCCAACTACTTCCCTCGGAAGGCTATTCCAAAACTTCACTCCTCTGATGGTTAGAAACCTTCGTCTAATTTCTAATCTAAATTTCCTAGTGGCCAGTTTATATCCATTTGTTCTTGTGTCCACATTGGTACTGAGTTTAAATAATTCCTCTCCCTCTCTGGTATTTATCCCTCTGATATATTTATAGAGAGCAATCATATCTCCCCTCAACCTTCTTTTAGTTAGGCTAAACAAGCCAAGCTCCCTGAGTCTCCTTTCATAAGACAAGTTTTCCATTCCTCGGATCATCCTAGTAGCCGTTCTCTGTACCTGTTCCAGTTTGAATTCATCCTTCTTAAACATGGGAGACCAGAACTGCACACAGTATTCCAGGTGAGGTCTCACCAGTGCCTTATATAACGGTACTAAAACCTCCTTATCCCTACTGGAAATACCTCTCCTGATGCATCCCAAGACGACATTAGCTTTTTTCACAGCCATATCACATTGGCAGCTCATAGTCATCCTATGATCAACCAATACTCCAAGGTCCTTTTCCTCCTCCGTTACTTCTAGTTGATGCGTCCCTAGCTTATAACTAAAATTCTTGTTATTAATCCCTAAATGCATGACCTTACACTTCTCACTATTAAATTTCATCCTATTCCTATTACTCCAGTTTACAAGGTCATCCAGATCCTCCTGTAGGGTATCCCTGTCCTTCTCTAAATTAGCAATACCTCCCAGCTTTGTATCATCTGCAAACTTTATTAGCACACTCCCACTTTTTGTGCCCAGGTCAGTAATAAAAAGATTAAATAAGATTGGTCCCAAAACTGATCCTTGAGGAACTCCACTGGTAACCTCCCTCCAACTTGACAGTTCACCTTTCAGTAGGACCCGTTGTAGTCTCCCCTTTAACCAATTCCCTATCCACCTTTCAATTTTCCTATTGATGCCCATCTTATCCAATTTAACTAATAATTCCCCATGTGGCACAGTATCAAACGCCTTACTAAAATCTAAGTAAATTAGATCCACTGCGTTTCCTTTATCTAAAAAATCTGTTACTCTCTCAAAGAAGGAGATCAGGTTGGTTTGGCACGATCTACCTTTTGTAAAACCATGTTGTATTTTGTCCCATTTACCATTGACTTCAATGTCCTTAACTACCTTCTCCTTCAAAATTTTTTCCAAGACCTTGCATACTACAGATGTCAAACTAACAGGCCTATAATTACTTGGATCACTTTTTTTTCCCTTTCTTAAAAATAGGAACTATGTTAGCAATTCTCCAATCATACGGTACAACCCCTGAGTTTACAGATTCATTAAAAATTCTTGCTAATGGGCTTGCAATTTCTTGTGCCAATTCTTTTAATATTCTTGGATGAAGATTATCTGGGCCCCCCGATTTAGTCCCATTAAGCTGTTTGAGTTTCGCTTCTACCTCAGATATGGTGATGTCTACCTCCATATCCTCATTCCCATTTATCATGCTACCATTATCCCTAAGATCCTCTTTAGTCTTTTTAAAGACTGAGGCAAAGTATTTGTTTAGATATTGGGCCATGCCTAGATTATCCTTGACCTCCACTCCATCCTCAGTTTTTAGCGGTCCCACTTCTTCTTTCTTTGTTTTCTTCCTATTTATATGACTATAGAACCTTTTACTATTGGTTTTAATTCCCTTTGCAAGGTCCAACTCTACTTGACTTTTAGCCTGTCTCACTTTATCCCTACATATTCTGACCTCAATAAGGTAGCTTTCCTTACTGATCCCTCCCTTCTTCCACTCCCTATATGCTTTCTGCTTTTTCTTAATTACCTCTCTAAGATGCTTGCTCATCCAGCTTGGTCTACAACTCCTGCCTATGAATTTTTTCCCCTTTCTTGGGATGCAGGCTTCCGATAGCTTCTGCAGCTTTAATTTAAAATAATCCCAGGCCTCCTCTACCTTTAAACCCATAAATTCTTCAGTCCAATCCACTTCCCTAACTAATTTCCTTAATTTTTGAAAGTCAGCCCTTTTGAAATCAAAAACCCTAGTTGCAGATTTATTTTTGTTAATCCTTCCATTCAATTTGAACTGAATTAGCTCATGATCACTTGAGCCAAGATTATCCCCTACAACCATTTCCTCTATGAGATCCTCATTACTCGCCAAGACCAAATCTAAAATGGCATCCCCTCTAGTCGGTTCAGCAACTACTTGTTGAAGGAATCCATCAGCTATCGCATCTAGGAAAATCTGAGCCCTATTATTATTACTAGCACTCGTCCTCCAGTCTATATCTGGGAAGTTAAAGTCTCCCATTGATCACACAGTTTCCATTAGTATTTACTTTATTAAAAACATTAAAAAGGGCTCTATCCATATCCAAATTAGATCCCGGCGGTCTATAGCACACCCCAAGCACTATCCCAGGGGAGGCTCTAATAGTTTTCTTCCCCAATTTAATTATTGCCCAGACAGACTCAGTCATATCCATTTCATCGCTTCTTATTTCTTTACATTCTATCTCATCATTGATATACAGTGCTACTCCACCACCTTTACCTTTATTTCGGTCTTTCCTAAACAGCACATACCCTTCAATACCTGTAGCCCAGTCATGACTACTATTCCACCAGGTCTCTGTTATACCTATAATATCTGGTTTCACTTCCTGCACCAGTAACTCTAGTTCCTCCATTTTGTTACCTAGGCTCCTTGCATTAGTGTACAAACATCTTAATTTTTGCTGTTTGGCCTCACTCACATTCTGTACCCTATTAGGCATGGTTATTTTACTACCAGTATAACCTATTAGACTTGTATCTACACTGCCCTTCCTCCTACCTACAGCTGTATCCACTCTTGCTTCATTTTCTTTCCACTCTATGCTAAATTCTGGCGTGGAGATTACCTGGACATCTCCCAACCATCTCCCCCAAATTCCTAGTTTAAAGCTCTCTTAATCAGTTGTGCCAGCCTCCATCCTAGAAGTCTATTTCCTTCTGAAATAAATCTGAAGACCCCAAAAAAATTGTGAAAGAGTACTTGACAAACGTGGCTATTCTGTGAGCAATCTATTCAGCATTCAAAGAGATTAAATACAGCAAAGAAATGACTCATGCAATTTTTCACTTAGTTTCATACTTAGAAAGAACAAGAAGAATAAATACACTTTAAATTTTGGAAAATATTTTGATCATTACCTGTTTAAAAATCCATTGACTAAAGCAGAACTCATTTGTAGAGCTGTATGTCAAGCAGATGTTCACACTACTCTCTTCATAAGAGTTCAGTTCATATGGCTAAATTAGGCTGACTACATTCCACAATCCTGCTATGAATTTTCACTCGTTATGATTCTTTACCGAAAAGGAAACCTTTGAGTGAAAGGACCAGTTATGTCCATGTCTGTCATTGGGATGTGCTGTTAGCATTAATAAAATAAATAACAATACCATCTAGCTCTTATATAGCACTTTTGATCAGTATATATCAAAGCACATTATCCCATTTTCCAGATGGGAAAAATGAAGCATATTAAATATAAGGGGTTGCAATACAGTGACGGGAGACCAGTTTAGTAATTCACTAAAATATGTGACACCATGAGGTCCTGTTTAGCTATGCTATTGTTGCTTTACTGTAGGTGCCTGTTGATTAGAAGACACACCAAAATGTACCTATATAAGATCAGTTATTTATAGCTCTCAGATAGAACTGAGTGAAAGAAGGATGCTGAAATTTGCTGCTTTTATTTAAAAATTGCCACGTGTTTGTTTGAGGGGAATGGCCTTTCAAAACAAACAAACCTCAGAGGTTGCAAACCCAAACTGCTGGTGGGGTGTGCTGAAACTATGCAAAACTCAAATTGTTGAAGTTCACACAACATAAATAATTTCTGTAAATTCAGCTTCTATTTAGCTTCTCTGGTAGCAGTAATAAACAGTAAGGTAAGTGGGATGGGGGAGAAGTTAAGGAGTCAGATGAAGAATGTTCCTCTTATGAGACGGTTGAGAGGTATGGGGTGACCTGTCACCCGATTTATCAGCATCTCCCAATTTAGTTGAACTTCTCATGCTTTCTCATCATACATTATGTAACATTAGATGCTTAGCTCATGCTTGACTGCTCTATGGAGGCCAATTAAATTGGCTGCAGTGTAATTTTACATTGTGCTGAACTCGCCCCACCCCCTCAGTCTGTTGATATGGAAGGCAGAGAGAAGGTAAGGGTCAAGATATGATTTGTTGTTGGGGTTTTGTTGTTGAAGTGCTAAACAGCTGCACAAAACCTACTCAGCTTATGAGAAGACACAGTGGGCTAGTTTTTCCATATGGAACATGAACATTCTGCCTCAAAGTCATGTTAGTTGCTGCTCTGAGTTTTGTGTAAGACTTGCTCATAGAAGTTCCCATTGCTTTTCCCAGGAAAGCCTTTGAAACACTCTGATGGGGACAGTGGAGCTGGAGACAGAGCAATATCAGTATCAACAGTTCTGCTGCTAACCTGTTCTCATAGCTTGCTAGAGTAACTGGAAGGAAGGAAGAATGCAAATTTATGTAAACTGTTCCCACAGCTTAATGTAACCTGGAAAAAAGGCAGAATGTCAACTTACTTGTACAGGAAACTTGGAGTCTCCAAAAGAATGCTCTAACTGCATTGCACTGAAGGCCTTAGCTGCTGAGTTATAACAACACATCTGGAAAAAGAAGGGACATAAAAGAACCAGGCACTGGAATAGCTTTACAGAGACAGTTACACTCCGATTGGCCAGCTGAAAGCCTGCTAATAATGTGAAGGGTTATAAAACCCCAGTACCACATGTTCAGGCTAAAGGCATCAAGGGAAGGTTCCTGGAAAGGAAAAGTTAAGTCCTGAAGTTAAGTCTGTAGAATAGGAGCCTGACTAAAGAGAATCCTTACCTGAAAGAACACTAGTTCACAAAGCTCTTAAGCAGGTGCTTAACTTTAAGCATGTAAATAGTTTCACGATGCCAGTGAATCTACTCACATGCCTAAGTGCCTTGCTGAACCTTGGCCAGAGTACTCAGGGATGCCGAGACTTGAATAACATGGGAGTTTTGGGGATGTAGCCTTGTATTTTTTCTTGGTACACCAATAAGCTGCCTTTGTTCATGAACAGAACATCTGATCTCCAGGACTCTCTTTAACACCTGCCAATAACCACAAACCTATTTTAGGCTCCTGGCTTATGTATTGCTAATTAGTTACAGAAGTTTTTTCTTTGAGAACAGTGACATGATCCCATTTCATATTAATCCGTTAATTTGATGGCAATGGGCAACTTCCAAACAGCAAAAAACTTAATATGGAAAATGCAATAAAATCTTGCATAAGCTTTATGTAACTTTTATTTCTTCAGTAATCTAAATCAAGTATCTCCCATACACACCTGAGCCTTTAGCTGTGCTATTTTGCCATTTCAGAACTGGTAAGGTTAGCAGCTTATTCTCATCTATCCTTAATTCTTGGTACTCTTAGAAGAATGAGTAGAATTCAAATACAAATGCAGATTATATTTTTACCTTTGTTCGTTTGTTTAGTGTTTATAATGTATTTAGCACTCTTAAATTAGCAGTTAATCCAGAAACAATTATATTTGGCCATTCATTCTGCTTCTTCTTCCTTGGCTTTAATTTACTTAATGCTAATGTCATTCCCCCACCTCCCAAACATTTCAGTGGATTCTAGCCTTAGTAGAGACGGGACCTGATTCTGAATGCAGGTGAATATTTACAATTCCTGCTGAAACTAGGGGGAGCTGTGGGTTCTCACTTGCACTGAGGATGTTTAGGCCCCACATTTGTAGAAACTCTACTATATATTTTTTGTTAGTAATTATACTATGGACATGTAACAAGGTGTATAGACTCAACAGTCTGGGAAACAGAGGGTTAAAAATCTAGTCCTGTACAGAAAGGCACCCCAGCAGTGATTGCAGAGGGATTCAGTCATCAGGTCACGTCTAGCACCACAGCCTAACTGATCAGTGGGAGATTAATAGGGAAAATGCTGCTGGATTGAAGAGACGGGAAGTAGCTGATCTCCCTGGGAATAGAAGTGATATCAGGGAAGGAAGTCAAGACGCATGTGGAAGACTAAAGGGTGATTTTTCTATCGTGTGCCTCTTCGGGCCTGGAGGAAGTCTTTTGCTGTCGTCTTAACTCTGTAGGGGACCTTTTTTATTACCATTGGGCTCCAAGAGTCCTTTTCCTATATTATGTTTAGACTCCGATTACTAGACGACTTTCCCTCTCACGTTTGGGATTTTGCCTATGCCGCTTTCTTTTTGCGATCAGCTGTTCAACAAACACTGACTCCCTGGCATCTGAACTATAACCCTGTGTGCGTGTAAGTTCCTTGTTCCAGCTGCCACCAGTCTGGCCAGCAATCATAGTCAGGCCCATTTAACATAATGTTAGTTCTTTGTGTTAAAAACCTTCGCGATGAAATTTTATCTCAATACTTTTAAAGCAGAGACAGCTGTGAGTAGCTGTTAAATAGACACAAACAAGAGCTTAATCCAAACTATGCATGTTCGACAGTTTCTTAGATACATGTTGTGCAACAAGACCGCAAAAATTGGAGAAACCAAAACATGTTAATTATTTGAAATGGAAACTCTTTTTAACTCTAGGCATCCTTTTTATATATCTTGTTTAAATGCCATATTAATTTTTAAATCTTTGAAACTCCTTTATCTCCGCACACTTATGTTATATGGGTTACATTTTGACACGTGGTTTCAGTTTATTATGTAACGCTTCACTAAATAAATGCAAATTACCAATAATGACCTTTCAAATTTGAAGCATGACTTTACCAAAATTTAACTTTTCAAACAAATAGACAGAGGTTTATTTTTGTAAAGTTTGTTTTATTTCACAAATTAGTTTCAGTGTTTGCCATAGATAACACATATTTCAATGAAGTTCACATTCAATGTGACTAGGACAAATTTTTTAAAAAATCCAAACCCTGGACATGTCATTAAAAACACATGGATTTTAAATTCTCTTTTTTATACAGAAAATTGCATTAATAGATTTTGACCTCAAGACTAAGCCAAGGTACATGTGTTAAAGGCCCAGGAACTCTGCACTGATCTACAGCACTGGGCCTACATATTGACTGAATAATACTGTGCACTGATGTAATAGCAACCTGCATATGTCTCATATTAATGTTATTTTCCTAATAGTAATAGCATTAAAAGCCTACTTACTTTGCCATTGAGTTATCCTGTTTAGGATAATTCACCCAGAAAAGCTCTCCGTGAGCATGTGAATCTATTTGCTACGTATGTAGCATTTTATAATATATAACTGAAAATACTGAAATCACAGGGAACTGATATTTTGATTCTAACGCTGGCTTTTTGAGTATTTTTGCAATCAAAAAAAAATCTGTTGTCTTTCTTGAATAATTTATTAGCAGGACTTTTGTTGCATTTCCACATGGAATTCATGAAGACAAATAATATTTTTTTGTGGGGAGAGTTTGGACGAGTGAAAATTCACACATGGAAAACAAATGAGCATGGGGAAACATTCCTCTTTGTTAATGGCTACTTGATCTGTAGCCAGAATTCATATGGATCCTTAAAATCAAGTAAATTATGCCTGTAGCGACAGCTCCCTTTTGCTAGAGTCCCACAACAAGCACCAAATGGTGGCGTAGAATAGAACTGCCAAATTTCATTTTTCACTTCCTGATTCCTTTCAATTAGAGTATATACATTTTGAACAGACAGTCCTATACATATTTTATAGTATTGAAGGTGGAATTCGGATGTAGATACCTCTCAGATGCAACACCCTTTCCAAAGTCATGATATCTGGGACTCGTTCTCTCTATTTGTTTAGTTGTTCACACATACACACGAGGACTAATTCTGCATGCAGAAAGCAGCAGGAGCTGAGGATGTGCTTCTGAGGACAGAATTTTGCCCACCTCTTTTCATCTCTGCAGATTCAAAAAAGAAATATGGCAGAGGTGGAAGCAATGATATACAGATCTTATTTAAACAGACCACAAAAGGAAAATGGAGAAAACCAAGGAGGTTTTGCTCTTTCATAGGTTTTCTTTCTGTACCTTTTATAAGGGATGGTAGACTTTCTTTAAATAGCTTATTGGACACAGGTTAAGAAACCTGCCACTCATTGGTTTTCAGATTAGATAAAATAACTGATGAATTATGTGGTAGAAAATTAGGATGGATTACATGAATATCTGTTCAGACTACCATAAATATTTATAAACAATCTTCCTTGCAGAACATGTCTCTGTCATTCATTTCAGAGCAATGAAAAACCTGGAACAATGGAACTAATGACTACATTGTTCCAAAGTTAAATAGTTTATCTAATAAGGAAAATAATGAAATGAGCCAAATTCTTTATGAACATAACAGTGAAGCAATTAAAATGAATGTGATTTTCCAGATCAAAACTTCTGCCTGTTAATTGCTATATGGCACCTATCCTAGTCATATGAGTTTCCCTTGCAGCTGTTTTTATTTCATGATACATTTTGAAATCCCCAGAGCCTAGTCCTGGGATCTGACATAAAGATGGTTAGTCTGAAAACCAGGATAGTTATCGAGTGTTTATAATTTGTATAGATTAACTCTCAAGACAGGCCTTTGTGAACAATCACTGTTTCTTGCCATTTGCATTTTGTTTGCAATGTGTTTCCAATTAAGATAATTTATTGGTGCATACTTCTTATTCTAAAGTATGGGGTGACGTTGCCATATGTAGGAGAGAACACAAAGGCAACTTCTTGGGAACAGTGCGGTGCCCTGCGCTTCTCTGGTAGTTTTGGATCTGGGCTGTCATTACTGCATTCATGTAGCTAATAGTGAAAATGTTGTTGTGAATTGTATGTGCAATAAATAATATTAAAACTCACTTTTGAAAGTCTGAGTCACCTGTTTAATTTTCTCTCTTAGCTAATAGAGCAATATTTTCTCCTTTTCTACCAGTTGGTTGCTCTCACTCTCTCAGTCATGGAACATTGTTTAGCCGAAGATATGACAAAGTACTTGTATGTCACATTCCAGTGAAATGGAATGGTTCAGTCAACAAAAGCACAGAGGTGATGTACAAAGGCAGGTCGATCAGTGTGCCCTTCCCATTTAGGCATATCTCTGCCCTCTGATAGGCCAAGGTGGTTTGATTTGCATAATGACTGTATGGCTTCACACTGACCCCACATCCCAGCTGGCTGAGGGGGAAGGTTCGGCATTACTTTACATTTACCAAGAAATAACCTTTCGCCTCTTATTTGTATGACCATTGCCACCAAAGCTCCAGATCACAATTTGACTGCCATCATGCTTAGCGCTGTACAAACATGTAAGAAAACATGGGCACGGCCTGAAAAATTGATCATATAAGGCCCTGATGCGGTGAACACCAATGTAGGGGCTTGCTTTTAGTTTCACTTCAGTCGACGAGGCTCTGCAGGGATACGGGCATACAGAATCTGAGCACAAAGATAAGTGAGGGGTGTGAGGGTGCTTTGGCTGAGTCCATGCACTGTAGGAGTGTGTGGGATGAGCAGCTCAGCATGGTTCCCTCCCTGCACTTCCATGAGCACTACAATTGTTCCTGTGGAAGCTAGAAAACATCTCTGTTCTGCGGAGAGTTTTGGCCTCATTCTTACTGGGCGCAGGTGCTGCATCTTGCCCTCTGTAGCTGGGATTAGAAGGATTGGGACTGCACTGCTAGGTCCAGGTCTGAGCCCCAGGTGAGGAGCCCAGTTTAGGTGAGATTATTTAGCCCAGAACATGGTTATCAGCTCATACAAAAGAAGCACCTCAAGTTGTGTACGCACTTTGGAAGTTCAGTATGTGTGAGCCTCATGTTTCATATTAGGTTAGTAGAAACTGTATCTTACTTATGTGGATTATTAAAGGAGATAAACCAAAATCTCAGTTGCTGAAGTAACTAATGTAGTTTATCCAGCATTGAACAGATATTGGCATCTTGAGGTAAGTATCAGGAGTCAGTGATTTCAGACTATGATATTGAACAAGCTGAAGCCATGAGCAATATGATATTGATTAGACAATAGAAGTAATTATATTTACCAACATAGTTTTATTGGGTGGGGTGGAAGGTGACGAGACTTTAGTCTGGAGTTTAGGGAGGACAATTAAAAATGTTGTAAGCAAAGCCCTAGTAGCCTTTGTGTTTTTCTTTTTAACAGCTATGGATTTTCTACCTGCTATTTTAAAATTGCATGGGCTCCCTTCTTAGCCATCAGAAGGATTTTTTAAAAAATACATTATCCTGGAAGTTTAGTACTGATCTCAGGAGAGCTTTATTTTTTTTCCAGAGACCTTTCTCTGACAATGTCCACCTCTTCTGCTGTTCCTTTTACCCAATGATTTTTTTTAATGCTATTGCAGAAAGATTAAAGGTTATCTTTGAATGTAGAGGCTTTTATCTAGCAAACACCTTTTCTAATGCTAAATGAAATCATGTCAGATTTGAATAGGTTTCATATTTAGTTGCTGCTTCAATTCTGTGAGGAGCTTTAATTTCCTGGGTCATGAAACCTCTTTCTTTCCCTGGCTGTTCCCCCCCAATCCCAATGGCTATCAAATGTCCAAAATTCATTTTTATTTCACATCTAGTGACAATGGGAGATGAATAAAACTTGATCTGCAGACCTTCAACAGAACAGTAGTTGCTCATCAACAGAGTAACTTGTACTACTTGATTCTCTGCTGTCTCTCTAAATGACTATTATTTGAATTTTGTGCCTGCCCACTGGTAAGATTTTATCTTGTAATAAATCTGCCAAAAAAACCCCAGGAACATCTCTAGTTACTGTCATTTGTTTCTAGACATGATTTGGAAGATCGCCAGGCTCCTCAGAAATAGCAGCAGCCATGGACTAAAAGGATGTACAGTAAACGCTTACTGTAAGCTTTGAGTCAGATCATCTACAGACTTTAAGTCATCTTTGTGCTCTCCTGATTGTTCCATCTCCTAGAGGCCTTTTCTCAGCCTCAAATATACTATGCTATACTATACTATAGCCCCAAATAATCCCTCTCATTACAATTAAATTGTTTGGAGTCAGTCATAATCATCTCCCGGCAAGCAGTAGGCCATTTTTTGCCGAGTGTTTAAAAATCCAACTTTTGTACTTTGAGAGCTGAGAGACCAGGAGTGTGTGTTGGCCATAATGATCCACTGGTGTAAGTGGGTACGACTTTAAAGGCAGTTCTTGCAGCAGTTCACCCTGGGTGAACTTCACCCCTGCTCAGAAAGGCAGTGTGGTTAACTCTGGGGATTTTATCACGAGCCTCAAGATTTGTGGTGTTTTTCTTAAAACCCCAGCTTCTGGAGTCATGTGACAATGTAAAAATAATCTCTGTTTTCATTTAAAAATAAAACCTGGGGGCAGGCAGACTCTCCCGCTGTCATCAGATAGGGGGGAAAGAATCAGAAGTGAGAAACTAGTGGTGGTAAAAAAAAGGACCCCAGGAGTGTTTGCACCCTCTCCCATCATTCCCTGCCTGCCCGCCCACTCCCAGATCTGGGTGGGGCAGTATCCACAAGGAGAGAGCTGGGGGACGGAGAGGAAACTGGACAGAGCTGTACTTAGCGGTAGAGGGGAGAGAGCTGGGCAGAAGCCAGGGGCAGAGTCCTAGAAGGGAGAGAAACTAGGCAAGGAGCAGAGGGGGAAATTGTGCAGGACTATGTGATGGGAATGGCTAAACAGGGGACTGGACAGCAGCAGTGCCCAGTGGAAATAAGAAGAGTAAGGGGTGATACCTATTGGAGAGAGAGGGATACAGGGAACAGAGGAGAAAGCTGACACCAGTGTCTGGGGAAGCAATGGTGTTGAGCAAACGTCCCCCCCCCAATCAGATTTTTGAACCTGTGAAGTGGCTAACAATTGGGGTTGAGCAAATTTGCTTACATAGAGGAAAATCAGTCACTGCTTCTGGCAGTGGTATAAAACAGAAGACGTTAAGCACTGCGCTTTGGTTAAAGAGAGTGAAATTCCAACAGAGATGAAGGGAAAATTTAGTTAATTTTTAAAATGACTTCGAAATAGAGCAACACTCTGAAGCTAATAATTCCTCACCGAATAGTTAGCATCTAAATATTATGTAATTCTTTGTATCTTTCCAGTCAGAGAAAATATTTAAAATCAACCATGCTGAAAAGCTCCTGAAAGACCCACTGAAGTAACCAAGGCCCGATTCTACAAACACTTAGGCAGTATCAGTAGTGGTCCCATTGAAATCAATGCTGGATGTGGGTCTTCTGCAATCAGGTCTGTGTGGGTGGATCTCTTCTGCCAATGTGGTCCCATTAGAGTTGCCAACTTTATACTTGCACAAACCCTTGCTCTGTCCCTCCTCCGAGGCCCTGCCCCCACTCACTCCATCCCCCTTCCCTCGGTCGCTTGCTCTCCCCACCCTCACTCACTCACTCGCTCATTTTGACCAGGGTGGCTCAGAAGGTTGGGGTGTGGGAGGGCTCTGGCTGGGGGGGGGGTGGGCTTTGGGGTGCAGGAGGGTGCTCTGGGCTGGGACTGAGGGGTTTGGAGGGCAGGAGGGGGATCAGGGCTGGGGCAGGGTGTTGGGGTGTGGGATGAAGGTGTGAGACCTCCGTCTGTGGATGTGGGCTCTGGGGTGGGGCTGAGGGGTTTGGGGTGCAGGAGGGTGCTCCAGGCTAGGATCGAGGGGTTCAGAGAGTGGGAGGGGGATCAGGGCTGGGGCAGGGGGTTGTGGCGTGGGAGGGCGTGCAGGTTCTGGGCGCCACTTACCTCAGGCAGCTCCCAGAAGCGGCAGCATGTCCCCACTCTGGTTCCTATGTGGAGGTGCCTCCAGACAGCTCTGAGCTCTGCTCCGTCCACAGACGCTGCCCCCACAGCTCCGATTGTGGAGCTGGCACTTGGGATGGGGCCGTGTGGGGAGCTCCCTGGCTGCCTCTAAGCCTAGGAGCCGGAAGTGGGACATGCTACTTCTTCTGGGAGCAGCAGGGAGCCTGCCTTAGCCCTGCTGCACCGCCAACTGGACTTTTAACAGCCTGGTCAGCAGTGCTGACCAGAGCGACCAGGGTCCCTTTTCAGCTGAGCATTCTGATTGAAAACCGGACACCTGGCAACCCTAGGTCCCATGCATATGAAGAGAGGAGTGGCTATATGATCTGAATGCAGAAGGGCCTAAAAGCTGTGAAATTCCAAATGTTTGAAATTGCTTCTTTTCAACTCCAAAGAAACTGAAGAAGGGTTGTTATTTTGGAGAGGACTTGTTTCCCCAGCATCTAGATTACAGCAAAGATCTCAGGGCAGCTTTTGGTAAATAAAAACCTAAAACATTTAAAATAGAAGAAAACTACCAAAACAAAACACTGCATCGCCCAACTATGTGTGCATTGTGAAAGAACAAACCGCATGTGACAGATATTAGTCACATTGCTTCATGCCTTACTGGAAGGCACTCAAATACTGTAGGCATGAGGGTGATATGAAAACCAGTATGCAATAAAATAGAGTAATATAGAACTGGATAAGTTGGGGCTTTGAGCTGAACTGGTTGACTCCAGCGTGTTCTTCAGGATACTTGAGTGACTGTCCCTACCACACATGCTCACCAGGGTCAACAGAAGCTACTTTGACTTATTTTTTCAGGCCTGTGTAAGAGGGAGAGAAGATAACAGATAAAGCAGGGGTGTTAGTTGGTATCTGCTACAGACCACCAAATCACACTAGGGAACAGGATGACCAGCTCCTTTCACCCCCCATCTATATGATGTAGGGAAAAAAAGCTACATGTTTGGCGCACTTCAGGTTGAATGACACAAGCTGGAGGTCTCATGCTGCCTAACCAAAAAGTGTTGCAACTAACATAGGGGGATTCCATATTAGACCTAGCCTTGACAGATGAAGCGGAACTGATCACAGAACCAAAAATTAATGGTAACTTAGGTACAAGCACTCATGATTTGATCACATTCATAACGTTCAAACAGTATGAAGTCCAGACCAGTAATAGATATTCTCGGGGCTTTAAAAGGGCCATTTTCACAAAGCTGAAAACACTTATGAACCAAATCTGCTGGGAGGAAGAATTTAATCAGAAAAATGTGAATGATAATTGGGAATTATTTAAGAACACTTTACTAGATGCCCAAAAAGCCACAATCCCACAACTGAGTCAGAAGGCTGTATTGGTTCAAAAAATGACCTGATTGAGAAGAGAATTGAAGGCAGCTTCATATATATCTCTCACAACCCACCCCTCTCCCACCCCAAATGGAAGAAACAGGAATTCAATAGTAATGAATATAAATCAGAAGCTAGAAATTGTAGAAAATTGATAAGAGAAGCAAAGTGACACAAGGAGAAATTATGACAAGCAGAACTAAGGACAATAGGAAGAAGTTTTTAAAGTCAATTAGGAGCAAAAAGAATCCTGACATCATTATTTGTACATTACTAGATGAAAATGGTAGAATTATCATCAATAACGCAGAAAAGGCAGAAGTGTTCAATAAATATTTCTATCCTGAATTTGGGGAAAAACAGATGATGTAGTCTCAAATGATAACACTCTACCCAGTCCACTAGTATCTCAGGAGGATGTCAAACAACAGCTATAAAAGTTAGACAATTTTTAAACACAGGTCCAGATAATATATGAATTTCTCCCATCAGCTGAGTTTGCCTCTCAGACCAGAAGGGAGGAACGGAATAAAAACTCCTAACAAGGAAGAACAAGTATCTCATTGTTGCTGGGATTCTAGGAGCTAGGTTTCTAGGCATAAGCAATGGATCCCCAGCTGCTTAGCATGGGTTAGTCCTACAGGACTTATATAGTTTGCTTATTATGCAACCTTCTATTAAGTTTCTTTTGAAACTTAAGATATAAACACAAATGATTTACTATAGGTTTGTCTGCTTTAACCTTGTAAAGAACTCTTATTTCCTTTTCCTATCAATAAATCTGTATATAGTTTATTACAGGATTGGTTGGCTACACACGTTGTCTTTGGTGTGAGATTTAAGGTGCAATTGACCTGTGCTAAGTGACTGATCCTTTGGGACTGAGAGTAACCTGAATGTTGCTGTGATTCAAGATGTAAGGGACTATCTATCACAACGGTAGGATTGCCTAGGTGACAAGGTAGATCGGAGTACCCAATGGAACTGTCTGGCACTCCATGTATAGGCTGCTACAGTGCCTGGGGAATTCAAACTTGATAACTGGTTGGTGAAACCTAAGTATAGAACTCACAGCCAGTTTGGAGTGAGCCTGCCATCCACCAAAAATGCCAGATGGAGGTATCAGGCCACAGAATGACTCCGCTCCACCCCAAGAAGGTAACATCAGGTAGCTGAGGGAAGGAGGTGTTAGGAGAATGGGCTGGTAGCAGGGTCTGCCAAGAGTGTTGGGTAGCTCAGAGGAGCATGCAGATGTTTATCTGAATCATACCCACAAATGTCCTTGGTTTCTGCCTAACTAACTTTACAGGTAGTTTTAAATGCTGGAGCTGGCTCACTGCATGTTTTGATCTGTAGTTTTGTGACAGTGAAGCTGGTTTACTGCTTTACATGTAATTTTGCTGCTGGAGGCTGGTTATCTACTTGCTTTTATATAGTTTGTGACTGAGATGCTGCTATCTCTCTCTTCTGCATGAAAAGGGGCTGATGCTGAATTCTTGATTCAGTGACCAAAATAGTTAGCAGTGAAATTGCTGAAAACTGGATATAATTTTTTCCCCAGGTGAATGTCTACCAAAATGTTCTTGTTTCCAAAAACTCTAGTAACAGATTTACTGACAATTTTGGATACATTTTTTTTTAAATCACTAATGCGTATATAGTAAATACATTAAGTCGAGAACAGTGCATCTATCTTTCTAAGTTCACACAAGCCTGAAAGGAAAACAATATATCTATTTTCCAGGGTTATGAATCTAACAGCATCACAAGTTATCACTAGGAAAACATTTCAAAAGCCTGAACTTGCACTTGTGGAAAAAGGAACACAGATAGAGGAAACAGATAAATACACGTTGTGTTAGTAGGCTTTGTTTTCTGAAATGATATATTGTTCCGGAGAAGAGGTTAGCAAACAAATTATTGTCTTTTTCCAATACAGCCAGGTCTTTGGTACTACAGACCAGATGGTGAGGTGAGGCAGATTAAAACTTAACTGACAATAGGTCAGTATCACAGGAAAAGTGCCCTAAGTTTATCTATTGTTAAATGATATAATTTATCGTCTTTGAAGGTTAAGGAGCAATTTCTGTGCCTTTCCTCCTTTTTGAACAAAGATTTATAACACAGATAATCCCAATTTTAGATATTTACTGCAGGTTATATTTGAAAGAATTTCCCAAAAGACTAATAACCCTTTTTTTTCTTAAACACAGTCAAACCAGTGAACTAATATGATGCTTTCTTCAAACAACTGTATTTACTGTCTCTGTACACGATAAATTTTCATTTAGTCTATGATCAGCTGACAATATGTAAGTTTGCAGATACCAGTAATTGAGTACAGATAACCTTGACTGTTGACCTATGCAGAGCCATGACTGTCTAGTTTTCATTGTTTCTGTTTTTGCTATTTGACAAAACTGATGTGGACTGAATTTATAGGTTAGCCATTCATTGCAGTGGGAATAGCTTATCATTTTGGATCTATATGGCAAGAAGTTTCTATTTATCTCACTTAGTGAGATGGCAAAACTGAACCTGATTGGGCCAATTCAGTATTAGCATTAACCCTTAAGAAACCAGTAAATTCCTACATGAATGTCACTTGAGCACAGGTTAATTTCCTCCAGCTGAACACTAGCCTTTGGGGTAGGTTGGTATGGCTAGTGAGAATGGAGGGTTTCTAGTAACTGGGGAAAAGGGCCCGATTGGGACCATAAGATTCATTAATATTTCCCCATTGGGAATGGTCTCGTGATGGAATCCACTGGTTTTGCTGCCAGTTCTTGATCCCTTTCTCTGGCCAGGAACAAGCATAGAGAAGTGGGATCAGCCAGTTGGTTGGGGGAAAAGAAGGGGACAGGTCTGGTGGCCTTGCCACATGCTATAGAACAGAGAGTTCTGGTCCTGTCTGCTTTTTATGGTTGAGAGAATTTATCTGGTGATAAATTTACCTTGTGTAGGAAGGGTGAGGTGGGGCTCATCAAAGGGACTCAATTTGTGAGGGAAGGAAGCAAGAGAAGTGAGAAAGGCAGAGCTTTTGGTACTGACTGGAAAGGCTGACGTACCATGCATGAGCATAGTAAGGGTTAATATACCATCATCATGGATATTACTGTTGGACTCCCTATAATAAAGGAAATGTGCTTGGATTTTTTTAATGTTTTGATGTCTTTGTAGTTAGAATGATTCATTTTATCTAGCAATGAGCGCAACACAGTATTGTCGAGGTACTTAATGTGTAAAGCTGGGGTTTGCAAAGGAGCTTATGGGTGTTAGCTACCCAAATCCTCTTGAACTGCAGTGGCGCTGGGGGTGTAACTCTCCTAGGCTACTTTGAACACCCTGGCCTAAAATAATAGTATTGATAGAATACATTCAAAACCACAACAGACTCTCTGTTAATTATATTGATTATAAATGGCTTTATTCTCTATTTATTTTGAGCTTTTCACTTTCACCCTCACTGATGTTTCTATAGGTATAGCTTACCTATAGGGAGGTGGTGGGTTTTTTTTAAAAAAACTTTTTCGGAAGTTTTAACTACGTTTGCAGGTCATTGCTATCTAAATCTCAGACACAAAACATAAATCATTACACAAGCGAGTTTTTGCTTAAATAAACATTATTCAAGAATATAACTATAACATTATTTATAAACAATACAAGAACCCGGGGGCGCTCAATACAATTAAAAAGCAGAGACTATAAAATGGTTAAAAGGAAATATATTTCAATGCAAGGTACATTGGACTGACCATTGGAACTCACTGCTAGAGGATATTACTGTGGCAATGTAATGGCCAAGTGCCCCCTGGCCAAGTGCGTGTGCCTGCACATTCTCTCCACCTGTTTGTGGTGGCCCCTCCAGTCGAGTCAGACTCAGCCTATACATGAAATAAAAACAAAGCAAACCCATTACAGCAGTGGTCGGCAACCTGTGGCCCATCAGGGTAATCCACTGGCAGGCCATGAGACAGTTTGTTTACGCTGACCATCTGACAGCAAATGTGAAAAATCGAGATGGGGGTGGGGAATAATAGGAGTCTATATAAGAAAAAGACCCAAAAATTGGGACTGGCCCTATAAAATCGGGACATCTGGTCACCCTATGGCCACCCGCAGGCAAGGCTGCCTGCAGCTCCCAGTGGCCGTGGCTTGCCATTCCTGGCAAATGGGAGCTGCAGGAAGTGGTGCGGGCTTCCACTGGGAGCTGCGAGCAGACATGCCTATGGACGGTCAATGTAAACAAACTGTCTCGTGGCCTGCCGGTGGATTACCCTGATGGACGACGTGTGGCCCGAAGGTTGCCCACCACTGCCTTACGGGGTACAGGTCCAGCAGGGGCGTCTCTCAGCGCCCCCCGTAACGTCTCTCTCAAGTTGTCCCTGCTCCAGTATAGTGCAGTGCCTAAGTGCTCCCTATCTGGAGGCAATGTCTTCGCCCTCTCAGGGCCTTTCTAGCCGCAGCTCTCCAGCTGGGCCATTATAGGTCAGTTCCCCTTCTGGGGTGCCTCAAAGTCCAGGCCACTTTCCCAGTGACTGGGGGCAAGAGGGGAACCCCAGGCCCACCCTCTACTCTCGGTCCCAGCCCAGGGACCCTATAGATAGCAGCCATGTCCCTTTAAATAAACTCCATTGCAGCTATAATTCCCTCGACCACTTCCCCGTGGCTCCAGCACATGCTACACCCCTACCTCAGGGCCTTGTCCTAGTGGAGTCCCAGCAGCCAGGCCGTAGCACCATCCACTCGCCTCCAGCTCTAGCAAACAACTGATCTCTGGCCCTGCAGCTCTTCTTATTCTAGTCTGCTGGGCCCTGATTAGGTGATTCCAACGCAGCCGCTCTAGGCAGCTTGGAGGGCCTCTCTACTGCCCTTTTTTGGGGTGGGGTGTGGCAGGGCCACAAGGCCTCCAGCAAGGGGCCTTAGGACCTAGTCCACCATGTCACAGGCAAATAGTTTGCTAATTGCCCCCCAAAAAGGATTATGGTCAAAGCCTGATCCACACTGAAGTAAATGGCAAAAACTATATTGATTTCAGGTGGAGCAGGATTTTACTAAAGTGCTACATGAGAAAGAATGGGGATATACCAGCAAAGCTCAAAATGATAAGGATTAGCAATCCTTGTGCTTCAGGGTATACACTGGTCACCAGTCAGATGAAATACTCGTAATTTTATAATAAAATGACCACAGGTGCACTCAGAGTTTAAAATCATCTTAAAGAGAACACCTCCAGCAGAGCGGACCATGTTCAAGGAACCACAGCTGGCTCTCTGTGGCCACCATCTAGCTACGATAAATACTTACATAGCTCCCAATACCTAGTATTTGAGCATCTCACAATTTTAATGCAATTATGCTGACAACACCTCTGTGCGATAGGGCTGTGCAATTATCCCCATTTTGCAGATGGGGCACTGAGGCACTGAGAGACCAAGGGACTTGTCCATGGGAACCCAGGGAGTCTGTGGCAGAGCAGGGAACTGAACCTGGGTCTCCTGAGTCCCAGGCTAGCGCCCTAAAGGCCACTGGGCCATCCTTTCTCTTTCAGCTTGGACATATTGGAAAATCAAGGTCACAGAGTTCAAGTGTGGTTTGCAAATTACTCACCTATTACAGTTGCACGTGAGAACTAATGGTCAAGATGAGCCATTCAAGAGATGTTAAAATCTCAGCTTAGTATTCAGAAGTCAGCATTCAAGCTACTGTCATAGGGTGACCTCCTCCAGGGCACATCCTTGTGGCCTCTGGGTAACCCTGCAAGCAGCCCTTGCTTCAGTCTACTCCTTCAAGGGGCTTTTTGAATATCTCATGCACCCTTTTGTCCATTCACAGCTCTTCTTGGGTTCTGGTTTATGAAATTAAAAGACATTCAAAACAAAGTTCTCAAGTCCATCTGTTTACTGCCTGTAGTCTCACTTCTGAAGTCCCACCTTTCTGTGCTGGTGCCTACTTGCTCCCAGCAGCCTCTCTCTCTCTCTACCCCCACTCTGGGGCTTTTCCCTCTGCAGCCCTTTATAGGAGAATCAGCTGATCCCTGTTCAGATGCGTGTCCTCAGTAACCAGGGTTGGTTGGCCCCAGGCCTCTAGCTTGTAAAGAGGCAAGCCGCCCTGTTACAGTGTCAGAGGAGTCAACAGGTCTGTGTTCAAAGGGTAAGATATCTAGTGCTAAGTCCTCTGATGACAGGCTTTAAGGGATAAAAAAAAAAATACATGCAAAATACCACCATCGGCATACAGTAAGCATTGCATTTGGTATTGCCCTGAACCCAGCCTCTAAAGCCCTTGTGGGCAAACACTTCATGGTTGGAACTTCATGAGTTTGAGGGGCTCTGTCAGCTCAGGGTACAGGGAGGGAACCACACAGGGCACTCTCCCACGGGAAATCTCCACTCTTTGTGGTGGGTTTCCCATTAGATGTTATTGCTGCTCAGAGCAGCACTAA